>NW_022589722.1:29132917-29186881 GCF_004348235.1 Phoca vitulina | reverse complement strand
GTGTGTGTGTAGTTGCGTGCATGTGTGTGGTGTGTGTGTGTGTAGTTGTGTGCATGTGTGTGGTGTGTGTGTGTGTGCAGAGACAGCACAGCGTAGGGCCAGGAACCGTGAGGAATTTCTTCCCGACATCAAAATTCGTCGGCTGCGTGTGGCGTGTGGGGCTGACAACTGTCAGAATCCAGGGAGGAAGGAGAGGGGGTGTGAGCAGCAGCGTCACCCTTGGTGGTGGCCACGCCGGGTCCCTTGGGGACAGGCTGGGCTATGCCGGCTGGCTCCCGCCCTCCGGTCACTGTCACGGCCCGAGGGAGGTGGCAGGCTCAGGTGGGGTGTGCGGCCAGCCCCAGAGGCAGGCTGGCTCCGCGGCTTCCACTGAACCCAGGCCATTCCTGACCCGATCTGAGCTCAAGACGGGGGGGGGGCAATACCACCAAGGTCCCTGGTGCCCCAGCCCAGGGCTCTGCGTGCCCCCCTCATCTCGCCCACGCACAGCCCTGCGAGGGGAGAATCCGAGTCTGATTTCCCAGAAGCAGGACTCAGAGCTCAGGGAGAACACGCCAGTGCCAGGGCCAGGGACCCGGGGAGCCCCGTCTGGGCTCTGCAGCCCACAGCGGCCGCCCGAGGGACGGGGCCAGGGGCCGGCGGGAAGCAGTGGCCCGAGGCCGCCGCCGCCGGCCGCCCCAAAGCTGACCAAGTCCACCCACTTGGGCTGGACCCCTGCGCTGCTCTGCTAGGGCTGAGATCTCGGGCCAGGTCCTCGACCCAAGCCTCACCTTCCCTGTCCATAAAATGGGATGAAAACAATCCTGTCTGCCCCGATGCTCGGCAAGTTAAGCAGGACGATTCTGCAACAGCTCCCGGGGAGCTTGCGGACCCAGGGGGTCTCAGAGTCTCAGCTACAGAAGAGGAGGGAAAGCCCACCCCTCTGGCCTGAAGGAGGAAGAGGAAGGCCACAGCCTCGCACTGAAACCACCTAGAAACGCAAGAGGTACAGTGAGAGACACAGCTTTAGAGGCACAGGACTGGCAGCCTGTGACCCAGGGCACGTGGGTCTTCGTGGCCCTGAAGTAACCAGCAGGGAGCCTCAGGGGGTTAAGGGGAGGGAGCTGGGCCTGTGACCCACCCTCCGTAAAGCTGGGCCCCCAGAGGGCTTCTGGGGACAAGGGGAGAATGGGCCAGAAGAGGCCGCCACTGACCACAGGGAAGCAGGATGCTGCACCAGACGGAGGAAGATGCCCCTGACCTCCGGCCTCCGGGTGGGTCCGCGAAGCCCAAGAAATGGAAGCAAACCGTCCCCGGTTGTGTGCACCCCCAGGCCGGGGCGGGCACAGTCCTGTCTGAGGGGCTGCCCAGGACGGCCCCAGACAGAGCTGCGCAGAACGTGAGCGTCCAGTGCCCTGAACACCTTGGACAAGTATTGGAGGGAGACTGAAAAATAAACGTTTTCCGAACGAAGAAAAAGCTTTTCTTAAGAGAAAGAGCGAAGGATTCTGGGTGAGCGGCTGGAGTTGTGCCGAGCCAGGATTCCTGGTGGGGGGGGGGGGGGGAGAAGGGCCTGAAGCCGGGGGGCTGAATCGAGCAGGGCCGGCGTCCTGTGGCCCCAGCAGCCTCTGACCGCAGCCGGGCACAGCGGGTGCCGGGCTGCCACAGGACCCGGGCCTGGCCAGGGTCCCAGGACCTCGGCCACGTCCTGGCGAGAGCCTCTGAGGGGCTAGGAAGGAGCCAGGGTTTCACTCTATTCGCCTCTATTCTGTTTTCTCCAAAAGACCTATTTGATGAAGTTTTAAAAAGAAACCTTTTAGCATCTCTCTGTACCCAGTTCAGGGGGGGGGGGGGGGGGTGCCCTCCATCCTACCACCCAGGCCCAGCCCAGCCCTCAAGCACTGGGGCACCCTAAGCAAGTCCCTTCACTTCTTGGGTCCCAGGCTCCTCGGATGTCCAGTGGGGACGAGGGTCTAGAAGATTACAAGCGACGGGAGCATGGGGCCTCGGGGACAGCCGTGGGCACAGTTACTATGACGACTGTCCCATCGGCAAGCAGAGCCTGGCTCCCGAGGGTCCCAGCCTTAAAACTCCCAGGAGGCTCGGTGCCTGCCCCCACCCCACCCAGCAGGGCTGCCCTGTGCACACAGGGAAGGGAACGAAGGACATGGAAGGCTCAACCCCTGCCCATACCCCGTCCCCGGGGCGGCTCGGTGGGCAGCCCCTGGCTGTGCAGAACACCCTGATCTCGCCCCCCCCACCCCCGTTCTCAGCAATCCAGGCAGCGAGCTGCAGAGGGTTAGACGGTAAGTGGGACCACCATGTGCTGAACATTTCCTGTGTGCCAAGCAATTTACGCACACAACCCCCTGGAATCCTAAGAGCAGCCCTACAGGGGGGTTTTATCCCTCCTGTCATTTCACAGAAAGCCAAGATTCTGACCCAAGATCACCGGGCTGGGCCCCGCCCGCCAGCAGGAGTGTCAAGCGGGGCCTTGTCCGGCCCTGGCGTTTAAAGAGAGCTGGTCTCCGAGGCCCTGGGCTCCCTGCGAGAGGCGCAGGGCACCCCGCACTCCTGCCTGCGGGCAGCGCCAGGCCTCCAAGCTGAGCACCAGGATCCGCGCCCAGACGCCCGGCAATGGCCGGCAGCCTCTTCTCAAAGTTTAATGTCTCAGCAGGTTTATATTCCTTCTTTCAAAATACCAGAAGTAATTAGACCAGATGGACGAGCTGCATGCCAATTTCACTCCCTCCCGCACTCCTGTTTTGTTTTTTTTTTTTAAATCAAGGCCGTTTTCAGTTAAATGAGAACAAAAAAATGTATCCAAAACCCATAAACGAATACAGTATGTATACAGAATTTTTTTCCAACACTCAAGATTCTGTGACAGCTGAGCTCTTCCTCTTCCTCCGTGGCTGGTTCCCACCCCTTCCTCTAAGCTGCTCTGCCCAAGGCTCAGTGCCGAGTCTGCTCCTGAGGGGACCAGACGTGGCTTTCCTGTGACTAGAAAGTCACAGTGCCCTGGGGGCGGCGTCACAAACACACCGCCTCCCACGAGACTCGGGACCGGAGGCCCGCAGTGATGGAGCCTCTGCTGGTGTTGGGGAGGGCACGGGGTCCAGAGACGGGGGGGCAGGCCTTCAGCCTGGGGGTGAGGGGCAGCAGGGTAAGCAGGGAGGTGGCAGGGTCAGGCTCTGCTCTGGAGGGACCAGTACCGAGGAGGAGGAGGAGGAAGAGGAAGGACCCTGGAGGCGAGGAGCCTGGGGGAAGGCCCGGAGGAAGGTCCCAGAAAGACACAGGAACACCACACCAGACCAGGCCTGAATGTTAACTGAGTTCCCACAGCCTGGCATCTGTCACCTGTCCATCCATCCATCCATCCAACCATCCAAAAAACATCGATTCTGACGAGCCAGGCGCGGTCCTAGCGCTGGAGTGAAGACCACAAAAACAGAGTCAGGTTCCTGTTCTCGTGGAGCCTCCAACATTCTAGTAGGAAAAGAGGCACGACAGAAAGCTACTGCTAGAGTCATGAAGACCGCGTGGTCCTGGAGCTAAGTGGACCGAAGGAGGGGGAGAGGCCCAGACACGGAGCCCAGGCGCGAGGTGGAAGTGGCTAGTGCAGGGCGTGCCAGGAGGGACAGACTGTCTCCGCTCAGTGCTGGGCCAAGCAGGCATCCACGTGAAGACACCCAAGATGGGACCCCTCCTGCTCACCGTCGACACACTCACTGCTGGCGGGTCCAACCCCCACGCATAAAAGGCTAAATAGCAAACCTTCCAGAAGACAACATGGAAATATCTTCACAACTCCAGGGGATGGGAGATTTCTTAAACAGAACCCAAAAAGCACTTACCACAAAGAAAACCATGAATATGTTGGACTACCCCACATTAAGAACTTCTGGCCATCTGAAGTCACCACTGAGAGAGTCACAGAGGACGAAAAGCCACTTGTCACATTACAACAGACAAAGGGCTCCCATTCGGAATACACAAAGGATCTCTACCAACCAATAAGAAAAAGACAGACACCCGATTATTTCTATTAAATGGGCAAAAGACGTGAGCAGTTCACAAAAGAAGACACCAAGTGGCCGACAAAAGATGCTTGGCCTCCCTGGCCATCGAGGGAATGCAAACCACACTGGGAGGCCAGCAAGCAGAACGGACGTAATTTAAAAGCCCTACAACACCAAGCGCTGGCAAGGACGCAAGGCGAGGGACTGCTGGACGGGGAAAGAAATCGGCATAACCGCTTTGACAAACAGTTTAGAGGTTCCCCTAAAGAACCGCACAGCCCGTGACCCGCCCCCTCCATTCCTAGTGGGGGTGTGTGTGTGTGAGCGTGTCATGTGCGTCCGTTCAGGAGCATGGATCTCTGTACCCCAAGAGACGCGTTCGAGAATGTCCACAGCAGTAGTATTGATAACAGCCCCAAAGCCAGGGTGGCTGGGTTTACAGAAAATGGACGAATAAGTTGCGGTATATTCATACGATGAAATCCTACGTAGCGGTGAGAAAAGACCCAATTACACCTGCCCATGCTGACACGTGCAGGAAGAATCTTGAAAATATAATATTGAGTGTAAAAAGCGGATGCAATGCGCATCCTGTTCACTGTGACCTTCAGATAAACAACGAAGAATTTCTTAGGGTAAGTCCCAAAGATTGCACGGGACACACTCATACTACAGATTATTCTCTCTGCCTCACTGACTGCTGCAGGATGGGGTTGGTAAGGCACCCTGGCACGGGGCGGGGCAGGGGCACGGGGGCACGGCAAGGACTGTGGGGGACAGGCATGCAAGCATGGGGCCGGAGACTGCCCTGGGCCAAGGCTGGGTCAGCGCGGGGTGTCAGACGTTACGGACCCCCCAACCACCACCACCCTCATCCTGAGCTCCTGGACGGCGGAACAAGCCTGATCCACATCTGGGTCTCCAGAGCCCTGCAGGGGGCCAGGCACACAATGGCCTTGTGGCCTTTGGAACGCGTGGCCCAAGGAAAATTTGGAAGGATTCTCTCTCCCAAGCGGAGCATCTCCCGGTGGCACCACTTAGAAGAGAAGCCAATCGTGGTGACCACGAGTTTGTTTTGTTTTCCCTTCCTTGCTTATTCCAGACAGTCCTCCATGTCAAGGCCAGCCTGGTCACAATGTCCCCACCCCTAGTGTAGCACCGAGAGGACTCTCCCTGACCCCCCACCCACGCCCCCGAGAGCATGCCGGCGCATCCCTCTGCAGGGGAATCATCAGCGCAGGCAAAGGAACTGGGGCCCTCTAAGTGGGGAGGGGTTAGGAGGATACCAGGCCCAAACACAGTGGGTCTGTGCTTGCACACCCCTTGTGACAGGCAGCTCACCACTCAGTAAGGTCACATCACCTCTCTCCTGGGCTCCTGCCTGTGGGACGGTCTTCCCGCACTGATGAGAGCCTGCCTTTTGTCACTGTCTTCTGTGCCCCTGCTCTGCCGGCTAGGGTCACACTGAACAGGTCTCCCCCTCAACCTGGGTCAGCCCTGCCCACATGCTCCAGACACCATTGCTATTCAGACACTCATGGCTAGAGCTTTATTCAATCCCCGATCCCCCCACTGGTATAATTACACTTCTAAAGCTGGAGAGAACATCTCCTGTATTCTCCGTGTTAGTCAATGTGTGGAGAGCAAGGAAAAGAAAGGGAAACCCAAACATCTGAACTTAGTAATCATCACCACCATCTTGGCCAGGCTACCCTCCTAATGAGCCGCCATATCTCCAGGCGGTCGGTGCCAAGGGGCTGAGTCTCGGCAGACAGTTGGGGGGTGCACAACCCCTGCACCAGGCAGAATCAGCAGCAGGACCAGGAGGCGCTGCAGCCGTGAACACCTTCCCAGGGGCAGCGTCACCTGGGAACAGCACAGAGGAGCCTGGCGGGGCAGTGTCCCCTTGTGCATTTGGGACACTGAGGCTCGGAGACGCATGACTCAGCAGGTCAGACATGGAGTGAGAGTCAGAGCCTGGGGGCACCCCTGGTGTGTCTGGGTCCAGCGAGCACTAGACTGACAGCCTGCACATATGAGTGCTGTGTCCCTTTTGGACCTCAGCTGTGCTGTGCGGGCTCCCAACAGGTTGATGACACAGGGTGACAGGCAGAGGGAGCTGTGACTGAGAGCTGAGCATCGGCCTCCAGAATGCCCACGGCCCTGCCAGCCTCCTGGCCCTTGCCTGAGCTGTTCCCTCTGCCTGTCACACCTTTCCCCAGCCCCCCAACCTGCATAGCTGCTTGTGTCCCCTCAGCCCCAGCCCCTCTCCCAGGAGAAGCCTTCCCTGACCCCAGCTCCCAGCCCCTCTCCCAGGGGAAGCCTTCCCTGACCCCAGCTCCCAGCCCCTCTCCCAGGGGAAGCCTTCCCTGACCCCAGCTCCCAGCCCCTCTCCTCCTGGCCCTTATGGAATCAAGGATTTGGCGGCTGATGTGTCTCCCACGAGGACATAAACCCTGTGAAGGCCGAAGCTGCACCTGTCTGGTTCACAGCATGTCCCCAGGGCCTAGATCAGTGTGTGGCATTCAATACAGTCTTGACAAATGAACGAAGCAATTAACAGGAGACCACGAGAACACTGACCGGATCCACTGGCCTCAATATCCTCACGGAGCCAGTAAGACCCAGGTGCATCAGAAGGTTTTTTGGAGAACAAAGGAACCCATACAGAGCCCATTGTTCTGGGCCCGGAACTGAGTACATGTTCATACAAGGACACTGACTTCTATGCTGGAGCAGGAAGAGCCCAGACTAGGAGTCCAGACAACGAGTCATTATGTGGCCCTGGGCAAGCCACAGCCCACCTGCGCCTCTACTTGCCCTTCTGTGAAATGGGATAGAGTCCTGGCCCAGCCTTGAGGGTTGCTGAGGTATCAGCTAGAGTAGAGCTAACCTCATCCCGGCCTCCACCCCAGGAGTTCCCAGTAATAGTAATTACAACCAACCTCCAGGGCCTTGCTCTGGGCCAGGCCTTCATCTGGATGGGCCCACACAGACTTCACAACTGCCTATAATGTGGTAGTATCATTTCCTCACTCCACAGAGGGACCAAAGAGGCTAAGGCACTTGCCCGACGTCACACAGCTACATATTCATAGTGTCCCAATTTGAACATCCCTTCCCTTACCAACCAACCGCTGGGCCATGGTTGTTGCTGTGACACCCACCACCTGCTCCCAGCCCCAGATGGGGCCCAAGGGAAACCAGGGCAGCTGCTGAAACACCAGCCCATGGCCTGCATTGGGAGCATAGACAAGGTACCACTCAGCCCTCGGCATCGACGGCTGCCCAAACAGCATCCAGAAGATTCTGGGGGAGCCTGGCACAGAGTGGGACTCAGAAATATGGCTCCTCTCCTGCCCCCTCCACTTGCGGAAACTGCAGTTCAAATCCCCCCTCCGACAGGGAGCCCTCCTGGATCTCACCAAGGCCTCCTGGGGTCCCTTCTCTGGCCTGAGCCTCTCAGTCCCGCACTCAGTACTGGGCTCCACATGGCATCAGGCAGTGGGTGTGCACCCAGCCAGCCAGGATGACAGGTAAGGGGGTCAAGGAGAAAGCAGTAAGGCCCCAGGAAAATTCTGGAACTAAAGGGTCTAGAACTATCCAGGCTGGAAACCCCAAAAGCCAAAGGCAGTAGCCACTGGCGGCCCAAGCACAGGGCAGCTGGACCTCACTCAGGCCTCGGGAGCACCAGCACTTGGCCTCTAGCTGGCAGAGGGGACAACAGGGCTGGCCCAACACCCTGGCCCTCCACGCACCCATGAGCCTGAGAGCAGACTGTCAAAGGGGTTGCTCAGCCCCCAGCCATAGGGGTGCATACAGCTGCTCTGGGGGAAGGGGGTGGACACTGAGTGACACCTGCCAGTCCCCATCCCCTGCTTGTCCTGCAGCCCACATACTGGGTTGTGGACAAGGCGGTGTTGGAAGGCTGGTCTCTGCAGCAAATAACAGCAATGGGGTCTCCGTTCATGAAGAGCTTATTGGTACAGGCACCAGGCCCAGCTCGACCCTCCTGACACCTTCACGACCACCCTCTGCAGGACGTGCACTGTCACTTCCATTCTGCAGGGAAGGAAACTGGGGCACAGAGAGGTTAAGTGACTTACCCAGGGTCACACAGCTCATTAAAGTTGAGGCCAAGATTTGAGCCCAAGCAGTTTGGTTCCAAAACCACACTAACTCCTATAGAATAGAATATTTTTTTAAAGGGTTGTGTATGTATGTGGACATGCAGGGGTAAGGGGGTGTTCAAAATACTGGGCAAGGAGCTGCAGTCCAGGCTGCCTGGTCTGGTACCTGAAGGCCTCCCCCTCGACCCTCCTGACTTCCCTCTTGCACCTCATGCTGCAGTCCTTGCAGCATGTTCAGCCAGACTCCTTCTCCAAATCTGGGCTCCAGTGGCCTGCCAGGCAGATTCAACCGTCTCCTCTCCACTCCTGTCCTTGGCACTGAGCTCATCATGTCCTCAAGTGCCCCAGTGGTCCTTGATCATCAAGACCCCAGGGAGATCATCAAGACCCCAGACACGATGAGGACCAGAGAGATGGCAGCAGGTACCTCCTGTGGCTCAGGGACAATGGGACAGCCCACATCTTCCTTCTGCCCCATGAGGAGGCCTTGGCAAGATGGAACCAGGTCCTAAACCCACCAGCAGCCTCTGGCCACCAGGTGTCACCACAGGGCATCCACCAGGCAGCCCAGGTTCTCCCAGACACACTGTGTTGGTAACATCTCTCCCCCAAAGTCCCTGCACCCATACAGTCCCCATGTGCCCCCAAATCATCCCTCAGCCTCCCTGCATGTACTGCTCTGATGGTGCAGCTTCAGGCCGTTACCCCTCCATAGCTGTGAATGCCCTTCTCCTCCTCCACAGCTCAGGTCACCTCACCTCCTCCAAGGAGACTTCTGGAATCACGCCACACTTTCAAGGACATGTGACCTCTCCCCACTGTGTATGGTACCCTCCTCACCCTGCCAGCACTTGGCACCCTGTGGCTATTGCCAGCTCTAAGTCCGCTAAGGGCCACTTGGCCTGTCCACCTACAGAATGGGGACAATAAATCAGTCTGCTCAGGGCTGAGTAAGAATTAGAAACAATGCTTATGGAGACTTTAGCACAGGGACCGGCTTACTGAATTTGCTCAGGAATGATTTGCTACCCACCACCATCACCATCACAACTACCACCATAATCACCATCATTATCACCACCTCCACCATCACCACCATCACCATCACAACTACCACCATCACCATCTCCACCATCATCACCATCACCATCATCATCATCACCACCTCCACCACCATCTCCACCATCATCATCATCACCATCTCCACCATCATCACCACCATCATCACCATCACAACCATCATCATCACCACCATCATCACCATCACCATCATAATCATCACCGTCATCTTAGTATATGTGCTGAAGTGCGCACATTCATCACCATCATCTTAATTAATCATCATCACCATCATCACCATCATCATCACCATCATCACCATCAACATCATCACCATCATCGCCATCATCATCATCACCATCACCACCATCAACATCATCACTTTCACCATCATCATCATCATCATCACCACTACAATGGCCATCACAACCATCATCCCCATCATCATCCCCATCATCATCACCAGAGCTCTGATGGACACACTGACCATCACACAGAAGAGTCATGACTCTTTCTCACCGTGATCCCCACTGAGCCAGGGATGAGGCCTGATTATTCTGTGCACCCAACAGAGAGTAAGAGCTTGATATGTACTCATGATTGAAACAACCGCCATCCCCGACACAGTAAACCAGGTCTTCGGCCTTCCATGAAAATTACAACTGCCTTTCCTCAGCCTGGCTGATCACTCGTCACCCCTCACCCACGCATCTCTGGTGTGTGTCAGGGGACATGGGCAATGGGGAGATTCCTAGCATACACAGTAATGGTTGAAAGCAGGGGTTCTGGAACCAGAGTGCCTGGGTTTAATCCCAGCTTTGCCCCTTCCTAGCTGCATGACATTTGACAAGATCCTCAAGCTCTCTGTGCCTCAGTTTGCTCACTTGGAAACTGGGGATAATAACAGTAGCCGTCTGTATGTGAGACAAACAGCACAGAGGACACAGCTGATAGAACTACTTGCCAGTTAGATATGGGGGCCTGCCGGGGGCCACACAGGGGTGCGGGAAGAGCTGAGATCTGGAGCTCCCCAGTGCTTCTCCCAGCCCCACTTCCCTCTGCGCCTTCAGCCCCAGCTCCCCCAGCACCCAGCCCGAGGTCAGGAAGGCACCCAGGACGCACTCACCACGGCGAGCCGTAGATCCGGAAGCCCCGCACAGTGACCTCCGAGTCCTGCAGGTAGATACAGTTGGTCAGCAGGGACTGCACGTTCTCATAGTTCTCCGGCTTCAGCTTCGACACAGACGGAAAGTAGTAAAAGTCTTGCTTGATGAGGTCCGCCATGAACTCCTGGTCGAAGGTCAGCTCATGGTTGCCGGCAATCACGATCTTGTACTCGTAGGGCAGGCTACCTGCAGGGGTGGACAGAGACACGCAGGACACCGCTGTTGGCCTGCTGAGAGCCACCCCCCAGCCAGGGGAGGGCGGCGGGCGACAGGCACCGGGATCCCCGGCGGAGCAGCCCCCGCTGCTTGCTCCCCCACCCATGCCCTCGGATCAGAGGCAGCGGCAGGAGGCCC
This sequence comes from Phoca vitulina, assembly GCF_004348235.1. NCBI lineage: Eukaryota > Metazoa > Chordata > Mammalia > Carnivora > Phocidae > Phoca > Phoca vitulina. The sequence goes on along the minus strand of NW_022589722.1, from coordinate 29,176,171 downwards.
ATCCTCCTCCCTGCAGCCTGCCTGCTCCGGTGGCAGCTAGGTGACAGGCCACCAGACCCAGGCCAGCAGGAGGGCCCCTGGCCTCATCCTCAGGACTTACCCGCCTCGGGTTCCTCTGTCTGAGCCACTTTTCCCCTGAAAGGAGACCCCACCCCGGACCTCCAGGCCTGGCCCCCCAGCCTCACTGTCCCAGGCCACTCACCCCGCGGGGGACTGACTCGGGAGCCTCCACGCTCCAGCAGGAAGCGCAAGTTCCTTGCAGAGCCCGTGTGAAACCTCTGGAGACCCCACGCTTTGGGGAAGGGCCTACCCTGACTGTCCAAGCCAAATGCAATCCAAACAAAGCTGTCTACGCAGACCATACGCTGAACCGGTAACAGGTCCTTCCAGCTTGGCTCTGTGCAGAGCCCCGGGCCGTTCTTCCACACCTTCCTTCCTTCCCTTTCTTCCTCTGGGGCCCCACCTTGCAGATGCCCTGAGCAGGTGTGGGTGCTGTCTCCCACCTGACACGGCTGTGGGCCGCCCCCCCACTACCACAGCCCCTCGGACCCAGTAAACCACCACCCCCACCCTTGGCCCCCACTGCCCCCCAGAAACCAGCCTGACCCCAGACTCGGGTCTCTGCCTCCCCATCGCCCACCTGCCTCAGTTGCCGGGCTCCCTGGGCCTAGAGAAAAAGTCATGACAGTACCTGTGGGCCCCGATTTGGATGAAAATGTAATGTTGAAGCTGAGCCAACCCGGAGGCCCCAGTCCTTCTCCTGGCCCCTCCAGCCTTCTGTCTGGGGGGGCCCCTGGGTGACATGTCGGGGAACCCTCCCAAGGGGCCTCAACCTCCCGGCTCCTGGCAAACGGAGAAGGAAGAGCAAGAGGCCGCCTGGCTGCTGGAGATCCACCCCTCACAGCGCTTCTTCTCTGACCCCGGGTGGCCATGACCCCCACAGGAGCACACACAGCCGCAGTGCTCAGTTTGGGAGCCCGCTGGCTTCAGTTCCAATCCCAGCTCTGTCACCTCTCAAATGAGCAAGTCACTCAACCTCTCTGAGCCTCAGTTTCCCCTGACCACGGAGGGTGTGCCTGGGGAATGCCCCTTCCTGGGAGCTAAGGACCTCCCTGCCCCCACCCCCTCCCAGGAAGAGCAGGGCTTTCGTGAAACTCTGTATCCTCTGCCCTGTGAGTGTTCTGTCAGGAACCCAATTCCAGAAATGCCCCAACTTCTAAGGACCGTTTGCCTCACTGAGAACTGACGCCCACAATATCGGATCGGATGGGACAGACGTGTGGTCAGACTCGGCTCCTGATGGGCGATCTAGGAAGAAGTGTGCTTTTCCCAGCCCCGTGTGAGCTCCGGGAAGGGGCAGGGCGAGCCTGGTGGCAAACAATCAATCATGAGAATGATAAACAATAATACAACAATGTTTCGGGCACTGTAACTACAACTATTGTATTCTAATGGCAAGGGAACAGAAGAGTCCAGAACGTAGTTAGAATCTTCTTTCTTCACACCCCACCCCCACCCCCGAGACCAGGACCTACACATCCTGTCTGGTCTTGAGCTCTGTGGCCATGGCAAGCGGCTGCCTGAGGGCCACCTGAGTCCCAGCCCGGCCACGGAGGGGGGAAGGGAGCAAGACAGAAGTTTGTCCAAAAACTGGCAGAAAACCATAATCTTGCTCATCGCTGCCTCTCCCGCTGCCCCAGAGTCCTTCACAAGTTTGAAAAAAGAGGGTTTTCTCCTCCTTGGCGTTTATCAACTCTGGGAGCCCCGACACAATGACAGTCTCTATGGCCTGGGTCCCAGACCCAGCTCTGCCACTCACCAGCTGTGTGCCTCAGTTTCCCCCCCTATAAAGCAGGAAGAAGAACACCCACCCCTCCAAACCGCTCTGGGGTTTCAGAAGACACTGAACAGAGACAAGCAGCACTTGGTATTCACAGTGTCAGCTTCCCCGGGCCCCCGTTTGCAGGCCAGACCTGCCCAGAGGCACATTTCGTTTGGCATAACTTTTCTATTTGAATCTGGTTGCCAACATAAAAAACGCAAAAAAGTCCCAATAAAATGCCATTCTTTGTTTTCTAAAAATCGATCAATTAATTTTAAAATTTCATGCTCCTGGCCCAGTCAAGTGCTGAGTATCTGTGCCTCCCTTAGACCGGAAGCCAGTGTCCGTCTGCCCCAGTCCCCAGCTGTCCCTACTACACACACCCAGCCCACGTCACTCATTTTGAGGAACTGCTCACTCTTGGCAGGCCCCTGCCCCTCGGTGCTGCCAGTCAGGTAGGGGGGGCTCTCCAGGCCTTCTGCCTCCCCACCGTGCCCACCCTCCTACTTCCATCACAGCCCACCCTTCTGGGCCCGGCTGAGGGGTGCAGAGTAACTGTTCGCTCCCCAAGCCGAGCCGGAGAGCTGCAGGGGCACAGGACCAGATGTGTTTGCTTCGCTCGTCCCATTCCCAGCAGGTCCCAGCAGAAATCTGGCAAATGAAGCCGCCGAAAGCATCACAGGGTGACATGGAGCAGAGAACCCCTCAGTGGCCCTGCTCCAGCTGCCGGCAGGGAGGGAGGAGGTTTGCGGGGGCCTGAGCATCTGGGGGAGGGTCGTGGAGGACACCCCAGAGAAGACCACCATCTCCTGGACCCCATCGTGGGGCCAGCCACCCTGGGTAAAGGCTGACCCCTCCAATCCCCAAGGAACTTTCCAAGATATGCTCTGTAGCTGAGGAAAATGAGGCTTTCGGGTCAGGAACCTGTCCAGGTCCCACAGCGGTGAGCAGGGGAGGGGCAACTGGACATGGGTCCAGCTGATCCCACATCTCTGGGTCAGCGACTCCGACTCCTTCAAGGTCGCCAGGCCACGGAGTCAGCCGGGGACTCTCGCTGAGCCCCTTCCCGCATGGCAATCGGAGGATGAGGGGTGGCCTCTGCGCACAGCCTTCCAGCTCTGACTCTGTGTTTCGACTTCACGTCTCCCATCCATCCCACTCTGAGCACCGCCCCGGCTGGGGGAGCCCTGCTAATGTATTTATGTCCTGTCTCTGACTGGGGGTGTTACTTAAACTAATTAGCAAACGACTCCAACTATACAGTTTCATTTATTTCTGTAGCTCGGGACTACCGCGGACTGGGGAGTGAGCACGGAGCTGTCAGCTCTCCCCTGTTCCTCCCCCCTCCCCGGAGGAGGGAACTGAGAGGCTTCTTCCCTCCCAGGGAAGAATGGATGGGGGTCAAGGCTCCTGTACACAGAGCCAGGTGGGGACAGGAGCCGCAACTTGCTGCCTGATACCCTCAAATACTGTCTGGGCTCTCCCTGCAGAGTGGGTGCCACGGCTCGGAGGCAGGGGGCACGTCCATTGGCAAACACATCAATGGTCCAGCACCGCGCCCCTCTGAGCTGGAGGTCTAGCCACAGACATATCTGTCTGGATGGTCACTTGGACCTGGCAACTCTCCAGCTGTGTATAACCGTCACAGACACCGAAGTAGAACTCTCCCCATTTTCCATCTGGGAAAAGCAAGGCTCAGAGAGGTTGCCTAAGTTTACACAAGTCACTAATAAAGTGACTGATAACTGCAGACGGCACTGGACACTTGACAGACCTTGGGGCTTGGCCTCATCAAACTCATCCAGAACTGGCACCCCAAACCTTCATGCCCACTGCCTCCCAGTGAGTGTGTGGGTGGGCGGAGGGATGGAGGATGGAGGGACAGAGATGGACAGATTATGGATGAACAGATGGTTGGGGAGAGATGGATGAATACATTTATCAATCAATCCATCCATCCTGAGATAACTCTGGCTGTCTTCTTTATACCAACCGACCTCCAACTCCTGGGTCCCCTCATCTTTCCTCCAAACTTTTTCTCCAACTGCCCCAACAGGTCATGTTTTCAGACCCCTGTCCCTCCCCCACAACCCTGAATGTCCATCTCTGAATCTTCTCCAGTTGGACCTGCTCTCTCCCAAGTGGGAGTGGGGGAGCCAGAACTAAAGCTCTGGAATGGCCTGACCATCGTGGAGTGGTGTAGAGAAGTCCCCTCCTCTGTTCTAGGACTGCTACTTCTGTTGTTACCGCCTAAGGCTGCCTTAGCCTCCAGGTGCTCCCATGACCCTGCAGCTCTTACCAACCTGACTGTGGATAAAATGCCCACTGACCAGTCAGCACAGGCTTTCTTGCTTGGCTTCTGCCTCCCCTCCCTCTATCTAGGCCGTGAAGGTGGGGAGTGTTTGGGGACCTCAGTGACTGATTAACTGGAAGGGGCTTTATGGGTAAAACAGATGAGATGAACATAAACTCTTCAGCACACAGAGGGAATTAATGCTGTTCCCTCTGTCCTTCCCCTCAGCAGGGAAGAGGGCTGGCCTGCAGGGGAGGGAGCACCTGCCTGACAAAGTGCCAGAAGGGCCTGAACCCCAGGAGAGGGAGTGTTCTGCAGGCGGGTGAAGCTAAGAGAGGGGACAGAAGGTCCAAATGCTTTTTCTTACCCACCTCCCCTCATCGGCCCCTCAGAAGCAAAGAATCCAGTCAGCCTATCCCCAAAGTCCATCAAGCTAGAAACTTGCTTTCTTCCCGGAGGCTGGGCCCCGTTGTAATACCACCCCCACCCTGGTCAGCTGTCCACAAGCTCGGATGGATCATGAGCCCTGTTCCAGACCCTAGAGAGACACCATCAGGGACACCATGATGAACAAGACTCAGTCGTGAGTTCAGTCCCAGAAGTGACACATGGAGGTTCCAGTCCACATCACAGAGGGGACAAAGGAGGAAATTGGAGCTCAGAGAGGGGACAGGCACAGCCTGAGGTCACACAGCGAGATAGCGGAGAGCTGGGACGTGAACCCCTGGTTCCCGCCTCTGGAGTGCTGGACATTGGCCACCCCAGCTTCTCGTGGGACATGCCTGATGAGCTGTGGACCAGAAAGATATGAGGACAGGTGGGAGGAGCTGATCATGGACTGGACAGGCTGGTTAGACGCTGGGCCAGGTGGCTGATCTCCCAACTGGATCTCTGAGAAGCCCCAAGTCCTCGTGGAAACCAGCCCTGCTTCCAGAACCACTGGGCGCTGTCCTACCTTTGTAATCTGCATGACAACGTTCAGACCATCTTCCCCAAATACTTCCTTTCTTCTCGGCCAGATTATCTGAGTTCCTAGCATTTGTAGCCATGGATTTGTTGGTGGTAAAAAGACCATTAGGTACGAATCAGCTGAGCAGTAGAGGATGACCATATTGTTTTAACTTTCCATTTGCCGTATACATCCTAATAGATACGCATCCACATACAGATGCCACACGGCAGCAAGCATGCACGGCATTCGGGGCTCACAGAGGGACACACACACACAAAAAAAAACCTCTGCTACTTGCACTTCCAAGATTAATCTCCTTCCAAAAGGTTACAATTCTTTTTCGCTAACACTTACCCGTCCCATTGAACAGAAAGTGCTGCCCCCAAACTGCGTAATCTGTTAAATTCAACAAGATACGCGCACGCTTCTCGGTAATCTATGCCATTCCCGGAGCAGCGCATTGAGCCCGGCAGAGTTTTAGCGTTCTCTAAATGCAGCGACAATCAGGAAAATGCCCACTTATGGCTTTTCCCGCCCATTCCTATCTCACAGAACACAGCAGAGGGGGATGGAATAAAGAGACGGTGTAAGGATCTCTGATTGCATTTTGAGTACATCTTTGACAGTTCTGTGTTTAAACACTTGCCAATGTCTGAGAGATTCACATTAGCAGGCTTCTCGGTATGGTGCACAATCTAGAATAACATTGGGAGAGAGCAGCCTCCACCACTCAGCTCTGAGCCCCCAGTGGGTCCCGACACAGCTCGGACGCGTCAATGCCGGGGACGCAGCCAAGCACACACAGAGGGCGTGGGCCGGCAGTGCGGGGGGGATGGGGAATTCTGCCTGAAGCCGGAACAGGCAGGAGAGGTCTGAAGACGCGTGCCTAGGTCAGTGGCCAGAGACCAGCGACAGGAAGACAGGAACACGCTCAGGGGCTGTACCTGCAAAATTTGTTTCTGCCGCCCTGCTGTGAGCACTTCCTGGTGCTAGGTGGTGTCATACAGGCCATGTGCATTTTACCTGCAATGCTTCTAGATTTTCCCCACCTGCCCCAGGTAAGAAGCAGTGTAGCAGACAGGTTCACCATGGAGCCCAAAAAGCCTGAATCTGAGGGGCGCCTGAGGGGTGCCTGGGTGGCTCAGTCATTAAGCAGAGCCTTCGGCTCAGGTCATGATCCCAGGTCCTGGGATCGAGCCCCGCATTGGGCTCCCTGCTCAGTGGGAGGCCTGCTTCTCCCTCTCCCACTCCCCCTGCTTGTGTTCCCTCTCTCACTGTGTCTCTCTCTGTCATATAAATAAATTAAAAAATCTTTAAAAAAAAAAAGCCTGAATCCAATTTCCACCTACTGGCTGATTGGCTGGGGATGAAAACTCTCACTTCCCTGAGCCTCAGTGTCTTCATCTATAAGAAGAATTTAGGGTTCTTGCAAGAAGCACACTAGGAAGATTGTACAGCGCCTGTGCTGTATTTACCTCGGGGTTTGTTTTAATCAGGTATGTATGATAAGTAAGACACGCAGACATGGAAATGACTGTCACAGATAAGGAAGTTTATACTCACAGATCCCTAGACACAGGCGGCATTCAGGGCCATACCGGCCACACAGGGAAACCAGGGCAGGTCAGGAGGCAGAGGGAGTGAAGAAGAAACCTGGACCAGAGCCTTTGTTGTGGTTTCCATGGGACAAGAAGCAAGTTTAGGATTGGCTAGGCTAGACCATTCTGGCAGGCTCGGGGGCCCAGGGGCTGCCCCTATGTGTCAGGTGCCTGGCCCTGGGGTGACTGGGGGCCCCGGGTAGGGGCTGAGAGCCAGAGAGCCTATAAAGGAGGGGGTGGTGATGGAGGCAGGGGCTCTGGGTTGGTTGGTTTGTATACAAAAGGCATGCTCAAAGGTGGGTCCTTTTACTCTCTCTAGAACTGGTTAACTCTGGGACCAGCATGCCACCAGGCTCAGCAAGGCCCCAAGATGTCAGAGCATCAGAATACGGAAAATTACAGGCATACTGATACAACTTGGATGCCAGCCATTATTGGTGCCTTCCAGGGCTGTTAGGAGGACCAAATGTGTGTTCTACGATGCAATCCAGAAATGTTAGCTGGGAAGATAAAGATGAGAAAAGAGGGCTAGGGAGGTCAGATCACCTGCCTGGGGTCCTGCTGGCAGGTCAGCCTACCCAGAGTTGGGCGTGGAGACACCCAGGGTGGGAAGGACCCATCCTGGGATGGCAGACGCCGCACCGACCTGCAGGCGGGCCCTGCCACCCGCCCCGCCTGGCCCGCGGTCCAGTGTGGGAGGGTTTGGATTCCCAACTCAGTACTGGTGCCCATATTTAAAAGGCAAATGCAATTTTTCTTCTGTTCCATCCTAATAGCCAAAATGTTTAACTTTCAAACATTTGTTTTTCCTGGGAAATGTTTTAAAAACAGGAACATTCAGTCCTAATCATCTTTAAAAGCTTGTTCCAACTGCTACCGCAGAGCATAGTGACTTCAGGCTGAAAGAGACAACCAAAGAGTCTCTGCGTCCTTCCTCCCAAAAAGAAGGCCAAATGCAGCCAGAAAGATTTCGTATGAACCTCCCCAGCAGCCACAGCCTGGACGAACGCGCCAGGGCAAAGGTGTTCAGGAAAGGCCCTGGGGCCTCAGGTGGGGGCCAAGTTGGTCACATTCAGCGCTTGAAGCTATGGCAGCCCCTCCGGGCCAGGCCCTGTTGGTGCTCTGACCTCAGCTTGCACAACATGCCCATCCCTGCCCTGCCCTGTCCAGGCGTCCCTCAGCAGCTAAAGGCCTCCTGCCTTTTGCTCCTGCTGTTCCATCCACCCTGGGACCCTTCTCTGCCCTTCTTTCTGGGGCCACTCTAATTCCGCTCACCCTACACAGTCAGCCCAAGTGCCGCTCCCTCCAAGACGCCTGCTATGAACACCCTCCCTCACCCGATCAGGGCTCCCAGCCCTGCCCAGCACATGCTCTTTCTTGCTTCCCCCACCGGCGTGGGCACCCTTCCGGGACCTGCCCAATTCCTCTTCTGCGCCGGGCACAGGGCTGGGCACAGGTAGGTCATCACACACATTCACTGAATCCACAAGGTACAGATGATGAGGGTCAGAGGGGTCAATGACTCTCCGAAGGTCTCCCAGCCAATCCTCTAAGGATGTTCTGGAAGGTGAAGCTAATTACCATGAATGGGACTGATGATCATGAAGATGCAGACCAGCCTGTCAGGTGGCGGGCTCCAGAAGTTGCGAGCCGTGTTACCTACCCCCTTGCGTTCCATGAGGAGGTGATGTGCAAGACTTGACCTTCTGAGAGCCCTTTTTCAGTTCTCTGAGCCTTCCAGGCAGGTGTGTGAGTAATGCTGGAGTGGGGGCTCCCCGGCGGGGGTGTCATAGGGTAAGACAGTGGGGCCAAAAGGGTACTTTCACAAGAATGGCATCTGAATGCCCACGTTCCTCTACTTGTTCTGACATCCCACGCAATCAACAGTAAAGCAATCAAGAAGGCATGACCCTCCAAGGACAAAGGTTTGGGAGTTGGAGGGATGGATGAGTGGACTGGCTTGGCTGAGCAGAAAAAACTGAAAGTAAAGGCTTGGGAGAGGGTTGGGGGAGGGGAAGGGAAAGGCTGGGGGCGGGGATCACTGGAAGCAAACCCAGCTGTGGCCAGAGGCCCGGTTGGCTCAGGGATGTAGACCCAGGTGTGTGGTCTGACCTAGAACCTGTAGGAACAGGTGGGTCTGGACCCCTCCCCCATCATACCCATTCAGGAAATCAGGCCCTTCCCCCCTAGTCTCCACAGAAGAAAGGGGTTTAGTTTCAAGGGAAAATAACAGCTCCAAAGAATTCCATTAAGGGACCATCAGACCCAAGGGAGGATGGGCAGCAATGTGGGGACTGAACAAGAGGAAGATACAGTGAAAGCATAAACATGGTGGCTTTCGAGACCCCAGGCCACTTCCCCACTCAGCTTGCAAATCCTGGGAGCCAGGCTTGCAAACGGGGAACCCCTTTCTGGGGAGAAAGACAGGGCCAGGAGGGAAAACCTACAGACACAGATACAGGGGGTTCTCCCAAAGAGATGGCCAGGTCCCCGTGACGGCAAGCTGCTCCCCTCTCTGCACACACACAGCTTTCAAATGCACAAACACACAGGATCATCAGACCTCGGAGGAAAACCCTCAGGCTGAACACGGACTCAGAGACCAAAACAAGCAGAAGAAAGGAAATTGGAGAAAATGGGACTGATGCAGGAGAAATAACTTAATATATAATTAACACCCTCAGTGAGATAATAGAAGATATTGCACCCATGAAATTCTAGCAGGGTGCTCTTCACAAAAGAAATAAAATCTTAGCAGCATTTTAAAAATTTGGTTTAAGAGTGGGAAGATAAAGTTGAGAAAATCTCCCAGAGACTGGAACAAAAAGACAATGACATGAGTACCAAGCAAGAAAAGATACAAAAATCAGTTGTATGAGTTGTGGAAGGAGATGTCACAGATAAAAGAGAAGAGGGAAATTTTTAAAAATATAAGAATATGAGAAAATGTCCCAGGATTAAAAGACAAAGTTTGCGCCATTAAAAAGGTTGCCCGAGTACCCAGAAAAATGAATGAAAAAAGACTCACACCCAAGGCACACTGCCCAGAAACAAGACAGCTCCTACACTAAAGATGAGGTATGCAAACAAGAGTGGGGTTCTCACTGGCTATTCCAGAAGTGACAAGAACGGTTTTGGAGCAATGCCTTCCAAATCCTGAGGGAAAACCATGTGCTGCCTGGAATTCTATAGCTAGGCAAACTATCAGTCAAGACTGAGGACAGAATAAGGACTTTTACTGACATGCAACTTTGCCAAACATTTATGTCTACTGCACTCTTTCTCAGAAGGCTATTGGAGGGTGTGTTCCACCAAAATGAGGGAGTAAACCAAGAAGAAGGAAGCCACGGGGTGCTGGAACCTGGGGCTCCAGGATGGAAGAAAGGCGGAGACTCCAGGATGATGGCAGTACGCAGGCTCAAGAGTCCAGACTGGGCCAGGGGTCAGAGGCTCAAGGGAAAATGGGAAAAAGGAGCCAGAAGATGGCTTAGCAGGGCTCATCACACTGCTGGGGGGCATTTAGAGCTCTGCAGGGGGTGCCTGGGTGGCTCAGTCGGTTAAGCATCTGCCTTCAGCTCAGGTCATGATCCCAGGGTCCTGGGATCGAGCCCCACATCGGGCTCCCTGCTCATCAGAGAGCCTGCTTCTCCCTCTCCCTCTGCCTCTCCTCTCTGCTCATTCTCTCTCTCTCTAATAAATAAATAAAATCTTAAAAAAAAAAAAAAAAAACCTCTGCAGGACACAGGAATGAACCACAGTGGGCACACAGACAAACAAGAAAGCACACAAAACAATTGACTACTTTAGAAAAAACAAGTTGTGCAATGAATATTTAACCTAAAACTGTCTTAGAACAATATTAAAGGACAGGAGAAGAGATGTGTGTATATGGGTGGAGAGGCTAAGTCTCTAAATATTCATTTTTAATTGTAAGAAATTAAAGAGTAACATCTAAAATTGAAAAATAAAAGACAGTCATATAAGTTTGTTACTTAGAGACACCCTGGTAATAAAAGCTACCAGGATTACATGGACAATGGGAATCGGGACTGAGGAGGGGGATGGGGAAGGGACTGCTGGTTTCATCATAAGCCTCCTAGCACGCTGTGACTATGTATATGTATTACTTTAATGCAGATAAAACTTTAATTAAATAGGAAGGCAACAGGAGGCCAGGCATTCTTTGCCCACTTCCTAATTCTCTCCAGGGTAGCCTGACCTCTCACTTGCTCTGCCTATTGCTCAAAACCTAGACCCAAATCAAACCAAGGCACAGTTAAGACAGATTGAAAGATAAAACAGGTAGAAAACTTTAACTGGTTGATTCCTCTGATATTCTGAGCATCTAAGTGTTGGGGTTACTCTGGCAGCCAGGTTCAAAGGCAGGTGATCTGGCCAAGCAGCTCCTCACCTGGGCAGGTCAGGCAACCATTCATGACATCACAGGTGTCACCTGCTGAGAGTCTGAGACAGGCTCCCTCATGCCCTATTTCTAACTCTCAAAATAACAGTCTCGCAAAATGGGCAGCATGTTTGAAAGATATAGATAGAAACTGGGGCTCAATGAGGTTACATAACTACACAATTGATAAGCAGGGAAGTGGGAATCTGAACCCAGACCTCTCTGAGCTGAAGCCCATGACTTCCCCTTCTCTGTCACAACCAACACATACGACAGGTGCCAGAGGTTTCTTTCTACTAAAATTCCTCCAAAAAAAGACTGTTGCCATATATTTTAGTCCTTACAAGACCTCTCCTGTTATGAGGAGCTCTGAATGATTTTATTTTAAATAACATAATACTTTGGAGAAGATCTTATGGCCCCTGTAAACAGCCTATGAAGGCCATTTTTAAAAGTTCTATAGATCTTAGAACAAATTAAATGAATTCAGCAAAGATGCAGGATACAAAAACCATGTGCAAAAAAACTCAGTTGTGTTTCTATATACTAATAATCAATCTAAAAATAATGCCAATTGCAATAGTATCAAAAAGAACAGAATACGTAGAAATAAATTTAACCAAAGAGGCAAAAGATTTGTATGCTGAAAACTACAAAACATTTGCTGAAAGAGATTAAAGAAGACACCAAATGAAAAGACATCCTATGCTCATGGATTGGAAGGGTTCATATTGTTAAGATATCAGTACTATCCAAAGCCATCTCCAGATTCAATGCAATCCCTACTAAAATCCCAATGATGTTTCTTGCAGAAAACCCATGCCAAAACTCATATGGAATCTCAAGGGACCCTAAATAGCCAAAATAATCTCAAAAAAGAAACACAAAGTTGAAGGTCAAACACTTTCTGATTTCAAAACTAACTAAAAAACTATGGTGATTAAACAGTATGGTACTGGTCTAAATACAGATGCTGATCAATGGAATAGAGAGCCCAGAAATAAATCTTCACATATATGGTCAAATTATTTTCTTTTCCTTTTTTTTTTTTAAGGGAGAGAGAGGAGGGGGAGGGGCAGAGGGAGAGGGAGAGAGAAAACCTTAAGCAGGCTCCACACCCAGCATGGAACCTGACACAGGGCTTGATCTCACAACCGTAGGGCTTGATCTCACGACCGTAAGATCATGACCTGAGCCAAAGTTGTATGGTCAAATGATTTTTAACAAGGGTGCCAAGATCACTCAATGGGGGAAAAGATAATCTTCCTAACATGGGGTTCTGGGAAAACTGACTATCTGCATCCAAAAGAATGAAGTTGAACCATTACCATACAACACATACAAAAATTAACTCAAAATGGAACAAAGACCTAAAAGTAAGAGCTAAAACTACAAAATTCTTAAAAGAAAACATAGGGGCAAAACTTCATGACATTAGATTTGGCAATTGATTTCTTAAATATGATACCAAAAGTGCAGGCAACACGACAAAAAAAATTCCTAAATTAAAATCTTCTGTGGATCAAAGGACACCATCAACCGAGTGAAAAGGCAACCCACAAAATGGAGAAAAATACTTGCAAGTTATATTTCTGATATGGGGTTAATATCCAGAACATATAAAAAACTGCAATTCAACAACAAGAAAAATGTAGGCAAAGGAGTTGAATAAACACTTCTCCAAGGAAGACATACAAATAGCCAACGAGCACATAAGATGTTCAAACATTACTCATCATCAGGGAAATGCAAATCAAAACACAACGAGATACCACCTCACACCTATTAGAATGGCTATTATCAAAAACCCAGAAAACAGTAAGTGTTGGCAAGGATGTGGAGAAATGGGAACCCTTTTGCGCTGTTGGTGGAAATGTCAAATAGAACAGCCGCTATGGAAAACAGTATGGCAATTCCCTGAAAAATTAAACATAGAACTAGCATACAACCCAACAATTCTACTTCTGGGTATATGCCCCAAAGAACTGAAAGCAGGGTCTCAAAGAGATATTTGTATACCCATGTTCATAGCAGCATTATTCACAATAGCCAAAAGGTGGAAGCAACTCAAACGTCCATCGACAGAAGACCAGATAAACACAATGCTGTATATCCATACAATGGAATATTATTCAGCCTTAAAAAAGGAAGGACATTCATTCTGACACATGCGTGCACCATGAAGATATGCTCAGTGAAATAAGCCAGGCACCAAAGAACTAATACTGTACAATTCTACTTATATGAGGTCCTTAGATTAACTGAATTCATAGAGACAGGAAGTAGGATGGTGGTTGCCTGCAGCTGGGGGGAGAGGATATGGGGATTTATAGCTTAATAGGTATGGAGCTTTGGTTTTACAATATGAAAAAATTCTGGAGACGGATTGTGGTGATGATCACACAACACTGTGAATGTGCTTGATGCCATTGAAATGTACATTTTACAAAAAGTTAAAATGATAAATTTTATGTATATTTTACCACAATTTAAATTTTTTAAAAATCTCAGAAGAAGAAAACTAAGGACCTGAATTCCAGACAACTAGAATTGTGAGCTGGTAGAACCGTAGGTTCCTGGGAATCCTTAGAATCCTAGAAATGCTGTCTTTAGAATCTTAGAACCCTGGAGGCCAATCATCCTAATTGCGGAGGCAAACAATTTTAGAACTTCACAGGTCATCATGGTTTTGAGGTGGAAAGGGACTAAGTGGCCATCTAGAGCCTCGGCCCCCTCATCACCATTCCCCCCCACCCCCGCATCAAAAAGTCCCAGCTGAGAAGCTTCAGGACAGGAAGCCCACACCTGCTTCTACCTTCCCAGAAAACTCCCAGCATGGATTTCTCTTAGGGTTTGACAGCCCTGGATGAAAGGCAGGGTTACAAGGTCAGATACCTAGCCCTTGTGCTACTGAATATTTTTCCAAAAGGTTTCACAGGTGCCTTCTGGCTACAAACAACTCTTTTAAAGAGGAGAAAATACAGCCCAAAGCAATGTTCTTTGCAGTAGCCACCGAAATAAGTATTCAAAAATGATTAAGACTACGGATTCCGGTTTTTTAAATATTTCTTTGTAAAACCCACCATTTTAAAGCTAAAAAGACATTTGGGATGTTAAGATATGCTAAAGTAAAATCATCTTGCACCCTCTGTTTACCCATTCCTTTATTCCACAATCCTTTTAAGGCCCTAATAAGTGCTGGGAACTGGGAACAGAGTGGTCCCCACACAGCCCCTTCTCCTGCCCTCTAGTGTGGGAAAGACACAGGCAAGCAGTTTGGGATCTGTAGTTGGGGTGATTCCAAGTCCTACGGAACCATACAGCACTAAGCTTTCCTTTCCCTGACCAGGAGTAAGGGAGGGGCTCTGAAACGGTGGATGAGAGACATAATCATAGAAATAGGTACCAGGGATCATAGCAGCTCCCCAGGCAGACAAGGTAGGGAAGGGCATCCTAGGAGGAGCACCTCACACAAGCAAAGGCCTGAAGGTGGGAAAATCCACCTGCTAGGTATCTGGCAATTGCTTAGAAGCCCAGGGCTAGCGAAGGAGGGTGGAAGCAGGCCTGGGAGGGACAGGTGGGATCACACCCACAGGGGACCCCAGCTATCAGGCAAAGGTCTGGACTTCATCCAGGACACAGCAGGGAACCAATGAAGAGTGCTAAGGGGGGAGGGGACACAGTTGGATCAATGAACGAAAAATTCTTTAGAACTCCAGTATGACAAACGGTAGTCTGGAAAATGACTATTTTGAGAGGTTGGGACATTACCCAAGAAAGCCCCGGTTTGTCAGCTCAGTGCTTCCCCTTCAGTGTCGTGGCTGTCAAACCAGCCCAGAATTAGCTCCAAACGGCCTTCGGTGAGTCTCAGATCTTCATTTGCATCGTGCACACTCGGAAAGGTGTGAAATTCATCTTCTTCTTAAGAAAAATCAAAAAAACAAACCTATACGCTTAAAAAAAAAAATCTGCTTTCTTTTTAAAACAAATTTCAAAGAACTAAATCCTAACTTTTAAATAACTGTAAAAAAAAAAAAAAGGAAGGCATCTTTGGATGATATTAATAATAATAATTAAAGCTGCCATCAGCTTAGCATCTACTTTGTGGTGGGCACTTTAGATGCATTCATAAAACATCCACAACAGAAACAGTAGCTGACTTTATTATATTTTTATCCCATGACAGGTCCCATGCTGAGCCCAGATCACCCCCTGCCTCATTGAGCTCTGTCAATATTAGACTCCTTTTATAGGTGAAAAAACTGAGGCCAGTCTCTCCAGACCCACGTGCTTAGTTAAGCAGGATCCCAACTGCAATGTCTTATGCAATCCTCACAATAGCTCCACAAAGAAAGTATTACCCCACTTGGTACCCACTTGTAGAGATGAATACACTGAGGCACAAGAGTAATGATTATCTCGAGGCTGCCCAGTAGCCTTGGCATGTGGCCAGGCAGGGCTGGGGAGGGAGTCCACCTGCTGCTCTAAAGGCAGCATCCTTCCCAGTGGCTCCTCTCTCATGTAAGGAATTTGATTTAAATTTATAAATAATAAACAAATAAGAGTGCCCACGGGGGGTGCTGTCCGTGGTGCTGAAGTGCAGACATGCATGAGATCAACAAGATCCCTACCTTGCAGAAGTAGAACTTTGTGGGATATTGGCAATAAAGGAATAAACAATTATGTACCAGGTCAGGTGGGGATAATGGATATGGAACAAATAAAGCTGGGTGAGCTGGACAGGAAGCATCAGGGTGGGGGAGCTGACCAATCCAGGGAAGGTCTCTCTGAGAAGGTGACATCTGAAAGCCAGGACCTGGGTGACCTCCAGGAAACCACATCCCTGCACTGGACCTTAGTCTCCTCATCTGTAAAGTGGGGACAACATTATAAAGAGCCCAGGCTGCCTGTTGCAAGGGAGAAGCACCTTTAAACTGTAAAGTGCCTTTAAACTGTAAAGCGCCAACCAGAGGAAGTCATTATTGTTGTTAAGCTCCTGAGACTTGGAAACGAGGCTTTGTAGCAAAACGTGTTTTTTGGATATGAAATGTAGGGTGTTGGACAAACTCTTCCATCCTGTCAGCAACTTACATATGACTTTGTTTGGTTGGCCCTGATGCTATAAAGTGTTACTCCTGGTCACGAATATCAGAACAGTCTTGAAAAGCAGTGATTTGCTAATCGAAAAGGCTAGGATTTTCTGATACACAGGGGAAGTTCCCACATTAAAAAAAAAATCACCTTAGGTATTAAAAAATAATAAAAATTTAAGAAAGAGCATAGATCTTGGGTTAGAATCCTGATTCCACTTTTATTTGCTGTACAATATTGGGCAAGCTCTTCACCAGCCTGAGCTCAGTTTCTTCATCTGCAGAGACATTAACGCAGATACCTCAAGGGGTTGTCTAGCTGTGTCGTTCTGTACAAGAGCAATTAACCCCCTGTAGCTCTTTAATTTCAAATTAATTAAATTAATCACAATGAAATAAAACACAAAAGTCAGCTTCTCGGTCACATTAGCCACATTTTTAAGTGCTCGATACCCTCATGAGGCAGGTGGCTACTGGACTGAACAGCACTGGTCTAGGGCTACTACTCACCACCTGGGAGCTTGTAAGAAATGTAAAATCTCCAGCCCAGCCCAGCCCTGCCGAATTGGGATCTGAACTTGAACAAGATTCCCCCTCCAGGGGCTTCTCATGCGCCTGAAGTCTGAGAAGGGCTGGCTGTGAGGATGATGCGAGAGACCAGGTGGGGCGACACCCCACAAGCAGGGGCAGCTCGGTAAAAACAGCAGCAGTGGGACAGGGCAGTTTCCACACCCTCTCTAAGTGATGATCCCAACCTCCAAACCAAACCAGACACAGAGCTTCTGATAAAGTCTGTGCTGAGTCCAGGTGCAGGAGGCAGGCGGGGGAAGGTGTGGAAGGGAAATGGTGGGATCTTCCAGACATTTCAGAAGTTTGTGTGCACACGGGGATAGAATATTTCATTTCTGTGCTAGCCAGGATGTTCTGGCTGTTGACTATTCCTGTTTTGGAATGAAGTCCAGCATGGAAATGACATTTAAAAAAAACCCACAGGCTTATTTCATATCCAAATACATTTCTCCACGTTGGTAGGAAAAAAAAAAAAGAAGCAGCACACCAGCAAGAAAATCTTGCTTTCCTAACTCTTGAATGATCAAGCCAGTATTTCTCTACCAACAAACCATTTCCTCCAGTGGTTCCACAGCCTTGAATAAGCACTAACGAGTGAAGACGCTCTGCAGGGGGGAGAGGGTCATGGAGGGAAACCCAGCAAAGGCTCCGAGCCCATGTGATTATTAACATGACATCCCTCCTCCACATGACCACCAGCCTGGGAGGATCCATTGTACAGATGGGGACCTGAGACCCAGGGCAGGTAAGTCACCTGCCCATGGTCTCACACCTGGGAGGCAAGTGAGCTGTGAGTTAAACCTAGATGGGTCACAGGCTACCATTTCACTTTGTCTCCATCATGCCACGGTGTTTTCTTATGTATATGTCTCTCTAGTGGAAGTCTTGTTTGTTTTGCTATCCACTATATCCTCAGTACCTAGCAGAAGGATCTAGGACAAGACAGGTGCTCAATAAATGTTTGTTGAGTGAGTGAATGATTGCCAACCAATGGCAAGGCAGAGCTCCAGCCTCAGACCCTTGGTTAGCCTGCCCCTTCCCCTGCCTAAACCCACACTTCACTTGACCAAACATTGCCCAAATGCCAAGGTCTCCCTCAAGTGCCACTTCCTACATGAAGCCACCTGACCTTCCCTACTTGGTTCCTATCCCCCATCCAGTCTCTGCTTTCCCCATTCTTTCCCTCAAGCCCTCCATGGCAATCCAGCCATGTGCCTCCCCGGGGGTCTTCAAAGGTGTCACCAGCACCGCTGACTCAGAGCTGCTGCCTCTGCCCAGAATGCCCTCCCTAACTAGCTCCCCCCATTCAGGTCTTTGCTCAAATGTCACCTCATCAGAAGGTCCTGCCCTGACCCCTTATCCTGATTCTCCAACACACTAGAGCTCTCTTTATCCATGACCTGTCTTCTGTTTGTTCACTACTGCATCCCCAGTGCCCAGAATCATGCCCAGCACCATAACAAGTGCTCAGCAAGCATACTTTAAATAAACAATCAAGTAAAAACTGGAAACAATTATTATTAATAATCATGATGATGCCTACTTCAGGGCAGGCTTAAAAACAAATTAGAAGTGAGACACCAGACAGCAAAGATATATAAGATGGCAGTGGGTGCGTTCCAGGGACCTTCAGGGAAGAATGGAGGTGTTAATTTTAGACTGAGTTAAGTCAGATGCATATAAAAATTTATGAGTAACCACTAAACAAATTGAAAAAGAATGTAAAATTTCCAAACCAGTAGAGGGGAAAAAAAGAAACTTCAATCAATCCGAAGGGGGGTGGGGCACAAAATGAATGCCAGAAATGGACACGTTTAATATACTGAGAAACATCAAACAAAGATTCAATGTTATTGTCCAAATACAAAAATCTTTACCAAGATCCTCCTGCACAGAAATGACAGGGACACAAGTCTGGTTTTCAAGACACTCACAGCTGAATGAGACAGACATCCAACATGACACAGGGGACGGAACAATCAGAGGGCCTTGCACATTTCCTCCTCCCAGTCATCAAAGCCATTTATCAAATGCATCTCCCTTTTCACTTTGGCCCCCAGGAAGCTCAGGCTCTGATTTCCAGCTCAGAGGGTCCATGTAGCCCTGGGCCTTCCTTCTGAACTACTCTACTTTCTTTCTTTTTTTAATCTTGGCTTTTAATTTACCCTTGATATTCTACCATTTTACTATTCTTACTGTTTTTATAAAGCATCTCAAATCTTTTGGCACAAAATGGGATATAGATAAGCAAGGAAAAAAATCCCCCAAAATAACAAAATAAAACAAAGGAAGAACTTTCAGAGAGCCTAAGCCTTCCAGAGATGTGCATCTGTACCTTGTTTAAACATAAATTTTTTGTTGTTGCTCTTAAGGCAGAAATTTTTAGGATGATGATCTTGCAAAACATGTTTGAAATACACACACACACACACACACAGTATGAATGAGACACCAGTAGGTCTCATTCATTTCCAAAGCCATTCTGTTTTGTAAATAAATAATTAGCACTTAAGGGGTGCCTGGGTGGCTCAGTTGGTTGAGCGTCTGGCTCTTAATTTTGGCTCAGGTCATGATCTCAGGGTCGTGAGATCCAGAATAGTGCAGAGTCTGCTTGAGATTCTCTCTCTCCCTCTCCTCCACCCTGCCCCCCTCTCTCTCTAAAATAAATAAATAAATAAAATCTTTAAAAAAAGATAATTAGCACTTAAACATACCTTTCAAGGGGCTTATGCATTAATATGAATCTACTGTAATTACAGCTAGTCAAAATCATTAGACCACAACTTAGAATTCTAGACTTTTTTTTTTCGTCTTTATTAGAAGGTAATTTTCTCTCTTTAGCCCCTAAAACACACTTTGGCTTTGTGAATAATTTTTTTATGAATATAGAAATTTAATTTTTTAAATGAACACCAAATCTCTGCTCTACCGTTCACCAATTTTTCATCTGAGCATCAATCTTACACCTAAGCGAGCACCTGCTTATCAGCCACGTTGGCCCCTCTGCCACCTGCAACCAAAATCCTCAGACACTGACCGGCTCCTGAGCAGAAAGTTGCCAGAAATGACATGGGGACCGAAGTCCAAGAAAATTTTTGTATTAAATACTCAGTCTTGAGTCTTTGCGAGAATCCCATGTTTCTGGAAAGGTCTGGATCAGGCCATGGTGTCCAACTAATGAGCAAATGAACCAGGACCCACTTTAGGTCTACTGGACATACTCAATGAGGACCATTGTAAGATCTTAAAAAAAAATGAAAAACAAAAAAGCAACAAGAGTTGGCTGAACATTTTGATTGACGTGACCGCATTATAAAAATTTCTCTTTTCTTTTCTTCCTTTGCTTAACCAATACTTGTTGGGTGTCCGCCTCATGCCAGGCAGTGATCCCCTCACCCTCTGCCCGTACCTCCCATCAGTAAATCCTGTTGCTGTCACCTCCAAACTGCAGCCAAAGCCTGCACTGCGCTCTGCCCCCGCGGCTGCCCCCAGGTCCAGTCCCAGCTCCCCTGGCCTCTCACCAACACCTGTGTAGCCTCTCCTGGTGCCCGGTGTCCTCCCTGCCTGCGACAGCCCGGCTCCACCCAGCAGCCAAAGGAGTCTTTCGAAACACTGGGTCGGACCGTGTCCCTTCCCTGCCTCAGCCCCAGTGGCCTCCTTGACACTTAGAATAAAATCCACGTCCTCGCCCCGGCTGCAGGCTGCCGGTCAGCAGGCCTGGGCCTCCTCCCTGAGCCTCCTCCCTGGGCCTCCATGGCCACTGGGCTCAGCCTTGTGGGCCTCCAGCTATGGAGGGGGCTTCTGGGGCCATGTTATGTCAGATAAACCCCTGCCCCAGTACTATCAACTCCCCTATTTGTTGACCTGATTTACTGATCTAATCACCAAAATGATCCCCTTTATTTAATCTTTATAACCCTCCCTGCATTCGTCCCCAGGCCCCTTGGGCAGGGACCGCACCTGTGGTGGTCATCCCTGAACCTCCAAGACCAAGCCAGCGAACGTAGGGGGCTCCTAAGACATGTATGGACTGGGGTGAGCATGGACCCCTCCCCTGTCCTCCATGGTCACAGCCCAGCAGGAAAGGCAGACCCTCACCCACCCACCCAGGGCTGAGAGGCCAGGAGGAATGCAGACCTGGGGCACCAGGCGGTTCTTACGTAACACACAGTCCACATGACACACTTTCTGGAGTTTGGACACTCAGTGGGGTGAAAGCGAGGTCCCCTGGTGGGTAAGGGGCAGAGCCAGAAGTGGGCCCCAGGAACCCTGACTTCAGTGCTCTGTCCCCTGCTCCGGCCAAGAGGCTGCGGGTCCTGACCACGGATCAGTGTGAGGCCTGTCCCTGCAGAGCCTGAGCGGCTTACAGCCCTGGGGAAGTCGGCCATGGTCAGGAGAACTCCGTCCCACCCCCACTCTGCCCTGCCCCCGTGGTGCCGGACAGAGGAAGGCTCTGTTGCCTGGAGGGCACACTGGCAATGCCTGGGGGGACCCCGGCAAGTGTCCTGCTCCCCGCGAGTGGGGCCAGCCAGGTACTGTCTCTGCAGCCTGGTACCGAAAATGGGGGATGCCCCCCACACCACGCCACGTGGCAAGTACGGAGCGTGAAGTAGTGTAAGCGGGAGTGAGGTCCCGGCCCAAGCGTGGCAAGCCGATGACGCGCACACAGGTAAGAAGTGCTGGGTGAGATGAGGCGGGAAGGATGGGGGTCAGAAAGTTACAGCTAAAGGGGTAAGACAAGAGCAGGGCCTCGCACACGCTGCTGGGGACAGAGGGGAGGGTGGCCCCTGACAGGAAGGGTGGACCGAGAGTGGGGGACACCCAGAACTTGGGCTGCCCCAGGAGGAGGAGAGGTGGCTGAGGGGGTGGTCTCCTCTGGCTGCCGTGAAACAGTCATTCCCCACAAATTCTAACAACCCCGTGCCTCCAGTTCCTGCCTGGGGAGGGCTAGCGCCCTGCTCCTTCCCGGGTCCCCTCACTCCCCCCGGAGCCCACTCCACGGGCTCCTGGACTGCATCACAGAGAGGCCAAGGGCTGTGGGCAGCCCGTTTCTGCAGCCCTCAGGCCTTCAACACTGTGGCAGATGAAGCAAGAACCAGACTCCGCCTCGGAGTGATTTCTCCATTTCCCATCCTCTCTCTTCCTCCCTCACAGATTTTAATTAAGGGTTTACTTGCAAAAGACCCAGCTCTATTTAACTAAATCCTTGGACCCCTTTTATATTGTCTTATATATCGTTTCATGCTAGGGCACCAGTAAAAAGTTAATTATAACTTCCAAATACTCCATTACCAGGCCCTCATCTTCCTCCCCTGCCTGATTCCGCTAAGGGTAGCATGCCACTTAATTAACTGGTGTGTCGTGTGCTTCACAGACCTCGCCACGCGTTATTCAACAAACACCCTCCTGCCGAGCACCCTCCGGGCCAGGCAGGGCCCTGCGGTCAGAGCGGGGCACCACCTCCACCCTCCAGGGGCCCACAGGATCCTACAGGAAGAAGGCGAGCCTGGCCAGGTGCCCACGGCGGCTCAGCACATGGAGGGGACAAGCAGACAGCAGCAGGGTCAGAATAACAATAAGTAACAGCTGATACCAGCCTCTGAGGGAAGGGAGAGGGCACAGAGGCTATGGATGGAGGCCGGGGGGGGTCACGCTGCATAGCCCAATGGGAACGGGTCACAGGTTTGGGACAGAATGAGCCTGAAATCCCGGTGGTCAGCCAGGAGGAGGTATCTTCTGGGAAGAGTGAACAATACATCAGCTGGATCTCAAAGAGAAAGCTGACTGGGGAGAGAGGGGGAGGGGTCTGCGGGTCTGGGCTGGAGCCAGCGCTGGGGGCCCGTGTGATTGTCACCTGGAAAGCCCAAGCTTGGCCCCCTGGAGGAGTCGCCTTCAGTGGGCAGGAACAAAACAAGGAACAGAGGGGGTTGGACCCGGGGCAGTGCCAAGAGGACAGGGTGTGGGCACCGCAGAAGGAGAACCCAAGTTAGACGGGGCGGCGTCCAGCTCCGCAGAGGAGCAAGGAGAGGAGAGAAGAGATGAGGACGAGCTGCCGGTGGCCTCCGGGCTGTCACTCCCGGGGCCCGTGCAGGGGTCTGAGGCCGCGGGAGCTGGGGGGTGGGAGTGGGGGTACAGAGACTGCAGGCTTCTCCTGGCGGAAGCTGAGGAGGCCAGCCCGGCACCTGCTGGTCACAGAGAGCGAGCCTGGTGGCGCTTCGCACATCAGCTCAGATACTCAGTCCTTGACGGCATGGCCAGCACTCAGAGCCCACAGCCTGGTGTTCTTGCCTGGGGTCAGATGTGCATGGTATCGAGGCCTCAGGTCAGCCGGCATCCTGGGAGGCGGGTGCACTGGGGCTCAGCCTCTCCTCCGGCCCTCAGCAGCCCTGGCCTCCAAGGGGGTCCCCATACGCCCACCTGGCATACCTGGCCCACCTTGCTTGGGTCCAGATCCCTGCTGGCCTCACCTCCTGGCCTCATCGTGGAGACCCCAACTCAGCCTCCGACCCTGGGTCTTCTCAGACTCCCCCCAAGTTCCATGTTGCAACAGCCTGTGCCCCTCAGAGCCCCCTCTTACTGCTACTCCCCCCCCCCGACGGCAGCTGGCCTGCGCCCCTCAGAGCCCCCTCTTACTGCTACTCCCCCCCCCCCGACGGCAGCTGGTTGTGCACAGCCGCTGGGGATGCAGTGACGGGCTCACCGTGCACCAGTGCCCCACTCACTCCAGTCCAGCCCGAGCCCACAGCCTCTGTCCAGGGCCTCCTGGGGCCGAGTGCTGGCTGCTGCTGGGGATGAGGCTCAGCCCTGCCCTCCAGGGGCTGACGGTCTAGGTGGGGGACGGGGGCATGAAGGCACAGATAATTCCCTGCCACGAAGTGAGGGCCGCCACCAGGGCCTGAATGGGGAGCTCTGAGTACACAGAGGGAAGAGAGACCAATGTTGCCCAACGGGGTGGGGCAGGCTTCACAGACCCCGACCCTTGAGGGTGGGCAGGACTCCATAGGATGGAGGAGGAACGTTCCCCACTGGGGGGAGAGCATCAGCCAAGACCCAGAGTGGAGAACGAGGACTGCAGTTAGCCAATGTGGCTCGGGTGACATTGAGGTCTTTAGCTGTGGAGGAGCAAGGAGCTTCTAGCACATTCTCTTCCATTTTCAGCAAGTTTTGCTGTCCCTTTCTCTCCTTAGAGCTGAAAAGCCTGTCCTTAGCAATTGTTTAGCTGTTCCCTGGAACATTTACAAATCAAGCTGGCATTTCTATTTCATGAATATGTTTGGGATATTAATGGCCAACAGGAAAGATATTAATGGTCTTCTCAGGAGAACCCTGTCACCCCCCCAATCCCGCCCCCTCCAACGAACTCAGACCCAGAAAGAACCTTGTAAATGGGCAGAACATGGTCACCACTCACAGCCAAGCCCAGAGCAATGCACCTGCCAGCAAATTAGAGTCAGCTTGAATTTAGCCACACACCCCCAGTTAGGTGCCTAATCTTGACTTATAAAGGCCTTTATTAATTTCTTAAATCTCCTCTTGTCTGTCTGGAGGTAGCCCCTGGAATATGATTTTAAATGCTTTCCATGACATCCATGAACGGGGAAGAAGACAGCTGTGAATTTCAAATCTGTAAACTTCTTATCCGAGGAGAGCCTGGGCCAGTGGGGCCGAGAGGCAGGTGGGGCCCTGCTAGCCTAGGGAAGGGCTCCAGGTGACCTCCTGAGTGGCTGGATGACACTAGGACTGGCCTGAGGTCAGTGCTGCCCTCACCCCCACCCTGCACCAGATACCAGAGAGGCCAAGATTTCTTTAAAAGCAATAAGATTTTGGGCGCCTGGGTGGCTCAGTCAGTGAAGCGTCTGCCTTCGGCTCAGGTCATGATCCCGGGGTCCTGGGATCGAGCCCCGCATTGGGCTCCCTGCTCAGTGGGGAGCCTGCTTCTCCCTCTGCCTGCCGCTCCCCCTGTTTGTGCTCTCTCTCTGCTCTCTCTCTCAAATAAATAAAATATTTAAAAAAATAAGATTTTACTGTTCCCTTTATATGATGCCACCAGAATAACACATGCCCCCTACAGAAAATCGAGATGGAGGAGAGAGAAAACCATAAAGAAGAAAATCCCCCATGATCCTCCCACTCAGACATCGGTTCTGGAACATTCCAGAGACTTTGCCCTCACTGGCCTCCTTGCTTCCAATCTAACTCTGAAATCCAGGCCTTCGAACACCTTTTTAAAGGTCACTCCCCTAATGAACCTCCCCAAAATCCCCATTGCACTTAGAATCAACCCCAAACTCTGGTCCCTGGCCCACAGGCCTACATGAACACAAGCCCGCCTCCCAGGATGCACCACGTCCCCATCACCAGAATGCGAGCATGCCCTGTTCCTCCCACCCCACTGTCACCCCAGTGCCTGAGACACACGTGGCACGTGGTGGGTTCTCAGTGAGATAGACTGAATGGGTGAATGAGTACTTCCTTCCGGTCTTTTCTCCGTGTGTGTGTGTGTGTGTGTAAACTGCCGACATAGCTAAGATCATACATCAACATTTCTCAGAAACTCCACACACTTTTGCACACAAACTATTCTACCCCTTCTCCCTGCTGCTCAGCCTCATGACCTCATGATCAGATGCCCCCCCTCCTGCGGGACCCACCCATGAGCCCTACCTCTACCCCAAGGGGAGGCCTGATCTGGCAAACGCCAGCTCATGGGGGCAATGATACGAGGTACACAGCATTTCACAGTTTATAAAACTCAGTCAATTCCTCCATCCTAATGGAGCCTGGAAAAAACCCAACTCCAAAGAGGGAGGCAGGGCAAAGGGAGTCTGACCACCTGCCTCAAAAATGAGGCCACTGAAGCTCAGAGAGGTCACGTGGCCTCTGTAATTAGCGGGACAGGAAGCAGACCCAGGACATCCGGCCCCACTGGCAAAGTCCAGTTACACTGAATCAGAGAAATTTCACCGTAAGAAGAACAAGAAAGGAGATACGGGTCAGCATGAGCTCAGCTCTGGAGTCCAACTGCCTGCCTTGGAATCCTAGCTCCGCCCCTTACTATTTGTGTGGCCTTGGGTGAGTCACTTCATTTCTCTGGGCCTCAGTTTTCTCCTCTGCAAAATGGGGATGACAACAGCTCCCGCCTCATTCTGTTGTCAGGAGGATTAATGATTTGATCACACACACAAAGGGCATAGAAGAGTGTCTGGCACATACTATCGCTCATTAAACACTAGCTGTCTAAAGATGCACATGTGTCCAGATGGATGCACCTACACGGACCTAATGAGCGCACCGCCCACCTCTCAGCCATGACCACCACATCCCCGGGGACCTGAACTGCCAGCCCGAGGAGGATGAGTCTTACTTTCGTACAATAAGCAGGTTCCCAAAAAGCCAGCTGCAAATGGACTTCTAGAAGCTGCTCCTATTTAAACGTTCACTCACGTGCGAATTCCTTGCCACTCAGTCAAGTACGAGAGGGACTCCTCATTCTTGGGTCTAAAGCCCCCCGACCCCAGCCCACCCTACTTGAATGACATCTACAAACACTTCAAGGCAGCCAAGGGGAGAAGCCTGGGGGAAAGGAACCTTTTCTAAAAGGGAGACCCCTTTGTAAGCTTACACTCCCCACCCCTAGCAACAACCAAGGCAAATAAATCAATGCAGCTCCAAGTGCAAATTATGAAGACCCCCAAATTCCCATGGTTGTTCTGACTTCCGTGAAGAGGCAGGTAGAACGATGTCTCTAAAATGCCCACCTCACCGTGCTGGCCCCCTGCGCCCCCAGTGATCCTGAGGTTCAGAGCCGTGGTCAGAACAGCCCTCTCTTCCAGGACCCTCAATGCCCCAAAGCCTCTCGCCGGCCACAGCAAACAGCGGCTCCTCTCAAGTGTCCACCGGCACCCCAGCCTCCGCTGTCCCCTCGGCCTGAAACAGCCCCCTTTCCCTGCACCAACAGCAGGGAAAACCTGTTTGGTTCATTCATCCACTCCACAGGGATGGGACCTCTTCGTGAGCCAGGGGCTCGTCAGAAACAGTCCCCCCCCCAGAGAACCTCAGGGTGAGAACCTCGGGCTGACATCCTCTACTTCGTAATTGGGACAAAAACAGCACCTGTCCCTAAATTCACCTAGTTCCCAAAAGTCATGTATGACGGTACACACGGCCTGCCCCCGGCATCGCCATTCCCAGAGAGTCACTCATTCATTCATTCATTCACGCAAGTGAACATAAACAATAAAGTGACACACTGTCTGGCCCACAGTGGGAGCCTGGCATCTGCCTCAGACATAGGCTCTTGGCTCAGCCAAGTGCAGCCTCACATCTTTGGAGACCCACAGCCAGGGGGACGAGAAGGCAGCGAGGACCCCCTCCTAGGGGGCGGCCGGGGCCAGGAGGCAGCACGGGGCTGGGTGGAAGCCTGCGGCCAACCCACCCTGCAGGAGCTCTCTCCCACCCCATCCTTCACACGATCCAGCCCAAGCAGAGCACTTGATCAGAATTTCCCATTCAAAAAATCAATATTTAAAGCTCCAAGCCTGCCAAGCAGAGGGGAAGGCCTTGCTTGTAAATATTTGTCTCTACTGGTGGAGCTGGGCCCCTCGCTCACTGCAGCCTCCCGCGCCGCTCCTGGCCCTCTGCTCACGGAGCTCCCAGCCCACTGCGCAGCAGGAGGGCCTTGGGGGTGGGACCGGCTGGCAGCCCAGGCAGCGGGGCTGGGCCCTGAGGTGGGCTGGCCCTGCACCCACACCTCTAAGACCGGAAGCTCGTAGCGAGGCCACCCAGGGGCCCTCCATCTGTCCCCCAGGCCACGGCAGAGACAACACCCTCGGAGGTTTCTCTGGATTCCAAGCAAGCAGCTTTTCCCAGGGGCGCTCCATATTGATGTCGTTTTTGTTTGGGAAGAAAGCAAAAAGCTGAAGACAAATCCCTGGGGGTATGCTTGTAAATCATCGCCCACCATTGCCCACAGCGCTCAGCTGCCCCCGGGAGGGGCCTACGCGTGTCCTCTTGCTGGCGGGTCCCCTCACTGGGGAAGCCGTCACAAGGGCGGTGGGTGGTGCCTGCCCGGATATCGCCATTCCCAGAGAGGCATTCATTCATTCGCCCATTCATTCATTCATTCATTCACTCACCAATTATTTGTTGAACACCTACCTGTACCAGGCACCGGGGGCTGGACACGCCAGTGGACATAAACAGACCTGAGCAAAATCCCTTCAGGAGGGCATCTCCCAGGCCAAAAGAATCGCACAAACAAGTCACAGCTGAGACAGGTGCTGGGGTAGGAGACGTCGAGGTGTGACAGAGTGGGAGGTCAGGGAGGGCTTCCCCGGGGAGCAGAGCAAGGCCACCTCCTGCCCAGCACCTACCAAGCCACTCGTTGAACTTCTTGACCTCGCTGGGGAGCCCCAGCTCTGTGAAGTCCCCGGCGTGGATCAGCACGTCGCCGTAGGGCATCTGGATGGGGTCCGTCCTCGAGTGGGTGTCAGACACACAGACGAAGCGGGTGTAGCCGGGCGGCTTGGGGGCATCGTGAGGCACGGGGTCCACCCTGCAGGGAGAGAAGACACGGCAGGTGACCCGTGTCCAGCCCGTGGCCGAAGCCACACCTCACAGCCCCGTCCGCCTGGACCACGTCCACCCCAAACACAGACGGTGTGCCCAGCCTTCTCAATGGGACATCGGAGGTCCGAGTCCTGACTCTCCTGCTCGCCAGCTGGGCAAAAATGTGTGTTCCCCCGGGCCTCAGTTTCCCTTCTATAACACAGGGCCCTCGGAGGGTCCAAGGAGGTAACGAGTGGGGAGCACCAGTGGGCACAGTGTGATTGTGAAGCTAACCCACTGTTGGGCTATTGCTAACCCTCTCTCCCATCACCCCTGCGGGGCCTCTTTAGATGTTTCTTCCCTACTCGCTCCCCTCCCATGAGATTTTAACACTATAGATAGCTGTATGTGTTCATGCACTGTATGTGTATCTGGGCTTTATAATAAGAAGAATAAGCTTTTTTTTCACCCCCTAAAAACCAGTTTCATTCACCCCCTCGGGCGCGCCGTCAGCCCCATCAACAATGCAAGGGCTATAGTCTCTGGTCCTAGTGAAAGAGCTGTCCCCCCACAGCGCCCCTCGGAGCACGCACAGCACCCAGGGAGAGCCGCGTGGGAAAGCGGGGACTTCACGGGAGCACGTGAAACCAAGGCAGTTTTTCTAAACTCTGAGATGGTCCCATCATTTTTAAAACAAGGGCTTTCCAGGGGCGCCTGGGTGGCTCAGGCGGTTAAGCATCTGACTTCAGCTCGGGTTGTGATCTCAGGGTCCTGGGATCGAGCTTCAGTGGGGAGTCTGCTTGTCCCTCCCCCTCTGCCCGCCCCCAGCTCATGCTCTCCCTCTCTCTCTCTCAAATAAATAAATAAAATCTTTAAAAACAAAACAAACAAAACAAAAACAAGGGCTTCCCATGGGTGTGTAGGAAAAGGGTCCTGGAATCAGAAGACCAGGCTTCAAACCCCAGCTCTGCCCCTTATCACTAATGTATGACCTTCAACTTGGCCTTGCTTTGCTTGCCTGTAAAATGGAGCTACCTCACTAAGCAAAAATTATCAGAAAATTAAAAGAGCTGCAGGAATGTAACTTCTTGTTCCGGGAAGCCCACCATAGCCCTCTGGTTCCGCAGACAACAGCACTGAGAGAGTGGCCCCCGGCGTCCCAGGGAATAAAGGGAGACTGTGCTCCCAGTTCAGTGCTCCATGCTCCCAGTTCAGTGTTCCCCCTGCCACATTCAACCTCCTCAGCTGAATGATTTTGCCAGGCTCAAAACTCTTAAAAACAACGCAATGACATTTCAACGAGCAGCTATCTCCAAATGAGTATGCGGCTCGAGGAGTTGTGTTTAAATCTAATTATGCGGCAAACCAAAAGCGGTACCGTATCAGTTACATAAATACTTTTAAAGACATCTTTCTAATTATCCTTTTTTTTTTTCAGACAATATACTTCGAAGAAATTTAATTAACACCTTACGAGAGACGTGGGTTCAGCATGCTAATGTGCAGGGAGCATTAGAACGCTCTATCCACCACAGTCGGAGGCGCCAAGCCAGCCTCTCTGCATGGCATCCCGGTGCCGGGAGCCCACTTGGCCCTTGAGGGGGGTGGTCAAGCCGAGTTAGACCCCCGGCAGGTCCGAGCGAGGTGTGACCAGGGAGAACAGGAAGATTCCCTGAGTCCAATGGCGACCAGCAAGAAGGCACCGGGGCTCTTCCTCTTCCCTCTGCATCCAAGCATCCTTTCATTCATTCATTCATTCATTCAGCCCAGCACATTCTGCCCACCCGCTGTGGGCCGGCCCTGAGCTCAATGCTGGGGCCACAGGGATGAACCAGGCCTGATCCCAGGCCAAGAGACTCCAGACTGATGGCAGAGACAGACTTGGCCAGGCAGCTTTGATGGGGCAACAGAGAAGCTGGGGGCCAGAGAAGGCCCTACCCCAGCAAGGGGCTCCCTAGAAGCTTCCAGGGGGAGGTAGGACCTGAGCTGGTCTGGGAGCTAAAATCTCCCCTCCCACGCCTCTGTCCTCTGAGTCCCTTCCCTCCTCTGCCCCCTCCCCCCACCCAGCCCCGGACAGACAGTCTGGCAGGTGGCAGGCCTGTGGGTCACCTGCACATCCTGCTGCCCCAACACAGCTACTGGACCCAGGGCAGCCGATCGCTACTGGGCTCTCGTCCTGGCACAGGAACATGAGTGAGCCAATCAGATTCATTCATTCATTCGCTCATTCACCCCTACACACACTGAGGTCGTCGGCGTGCCACAAGGTGACAGAGGCCAAGTCAAAGAGACAAGAGAGACGAAGAAGGCAGAGACAGGGAGCGAGATGCCACCTCCAGAGCCACCTCTGGTCCCAACAAGCTCTCCTCCCCTGAGCCCCTTAGCAAGGAGCCTGAGCAGGCCTCAGCCCCGCCCGCCACCAGCCAGCCAAGAGCAGCGCGAGTTCTGAGGGCTCCAGTGGGGCTGGCCTGCTGCTGGAGCCCGGGCTCTTTAATTAACTACGTGCTTATTTCCCTCCACCTCGAGGCTACTGAGCTCAGTGAGGATGCAAACCTAATAATCCCCAGAGAAAAAAATAAAGAATCTTACTTCCCTGCACCATCCTCCAGCTATTTGGCTTGTATTTTGTATTGAAATAACAACAAACGGTAATGGGATGGGTGCTTGATGCTTCTCCCAGATCGAGAGCTGGTCATCTGCTAAGCGCATGACACGCACTCACTGTCCTCGCGCTCACGATGACTGTGTGGGCAGGGTACTATGGGTGTGCCCATTTTACAGACGAGGACAAGAAAAAGAAGAGTCAAGATATGCAGCGCCTGGGTGGCTCAGTCGTTAAGCGT
Organism: Phoca vitulina; assembly: GCF_004348235.1. NCBI lineage: Eukaryota > Metazoa > Chordata > Mammalia > Carnivora > Phocidae > Phoca > Phoca vitulina. Next base: position 29,145,054 of record NW_022589722.1, on the reverse strand, counting down.
CTGCCTTCGGCTCAGGTCATGATCCCAGGGTCCTGGGATGGAGCCCCACATCGGGCTCCCTGCTCCGCGGGAAGCCTGCTTCTCCCTCTCCCTCTCCCACTCCCCCTGCTTGTGTTCCTGCTCTCACTATCTCTCTCTCTGTCAAATAAATAAATAAAATCTTTAAAAAAAAAAAAAAGAAGAAGAAGAAGAGTCAAGATATGGAGAAAGAGAAAGAAAGGGAGCATACCAGAAGGTGGGAGAGCTTGACATACCTGAAGCTGGGTCCAAACATGGACCTTCTCACTAACTAAGTGAGCCAGTAAACTCTTCTTTTACCCTTAAGACAACTCACATTGGGTTTCTGACACTTGTCATGCCAAACGCTGGCTAACACCTGAGTCACAGCGGCCCCGGGGAGTTACTGAGGTTGGAAACGTTAGTCCCGTATCCAAGGCCTTGGCTAGCAAGTTAAAGAGTAGATTTGAACCTGGGTCTTCACGACAGGAATTTGGGCATCTAACCCCAACACCTTCTGTGACAAGAGAAAACAAAGCGAAATGGTTATTTTCCAGTGACATTCTGCAGGGGCCAGAGACAAGGTGACAGTTGCAGCTTTCTCTCTAAGACCTGAAACCTGTCGCCACCTCTCCCCCGCCTAACAAGGGATATTCCCACAGGGATCATGGCGGCAGGAAGGGTGCAGAATAGAGAACATGGCCTCCAGTGCCCAGACTAGGCCTGCACCCCAACTGGGCCACCTCCTCACTGTGCCCTGGACCCTCCCACCCTCCAGGCCAGCTCTGTAGGGTGGGGACAGCCTGCTCACTCTGGGAGAAGGTGTGAAAACTCAAAGACCTTCGAGGCTCGAAGGCTGGATATGAGTGACCCCTGCAGCCGCTTCCTGGGCCCTGGCCCTTCTCGGGGCTCCCCCTCCCATGAGCCACTGGCTCTCTGGAAGGGCAAAAACTCTGCAGAGGCCGTCCCCTCCATCATCTCTACTTCTGGGGAAATGGGGAGCTCTGAAGGATGGGGGGCCATGGGGGGCAGAGGACTCCTCCCTTCAGTGAGGTTCCAACCACATGTCTAGACAAGTGACTGCGCAGCAGCCATGGTGTTCCCGAATGGGAGAGCCTACCAATCCCCTCCCCTCATTCAACAGTGGGGAAACTGAGACCCAGGCAGTGACAGTGATTTGTGTCACACAAATGTCCAGTGCTCTTTTCACGAGGCCCTCATTCTGAGGTGACCCCCACCACACTGCCCTCCTGAGTCCCGTGCCTGCCCTTCCTTCCCACCTCTGAGCCTTTGCTTTTGCTGGTTCTTCTAGCCCAGGGGTTATGCTGCTGCCCCCAGGAATCCCTCCTTGATCTCCCCCACTCTTCTGGGGCCATACTCCCTGCCTTATCCTCACTCCCTTTTCTTTCTTCTTCCTATCTCTCTGCTGTGCTAGGCTCCAGGGCCCAGCCCCAGGCTGGTGGCAGGGAGAGCCCCTAGAGCTGGGGCCGGCTTCAAGGGAAGGGGAGACCTGGTCTGGCGAGCCATCAGAGAGCCTTCCTGAGGAAGTGACGGCTGGGTGAGATCTGAAGAATGAGTCCGTGTTATCAGGGCAAAGCGTGGGGGAGGCAGAAGTGACAGCACATGCAAGGACCTGAGGCAGGAGGAGGCACGGAATGTTCCAGGCCTCGCCTCTCCTCCTGCCTTGCCCCTCCGTCCTCTCTGGGCTCAAGGCTGACCCCCACTGCCTCTGGGGGCTTCTCAGTGTGTGGACGGGCTGGGACCACAGGGTCCCCTCTGAAACCTCAGCGCATTGGAGAGGGGATGAACGCACTGACCGGGCACGGCTGGGAGGTCCAGGAGCCCGGCACACGGGGGCATCTCCAGGCCGGGCTCACAGCCATGCTCCAGCCACTTGGCTACATTCTTTTTTTTAAGATTTTATTTATTTATTTGATGAGAGAGAGCTAGTGAGAGAAGGAACACAAGCAGGGGGAGTGGGAGAGGGAAAAGGAGGCTTCCCGTGGAGCAGGGAGCCCGATGCGGGGCTCGATCCCAGGACCCTGGGACCATGACCTGAGCCGAAGGCAGACGCTTAACGACTGAGCCACCCAGGCGCCCCTCGGCTACATTCTTCAAGATGTGCTTGGAGGGTCTTTAAATGGGATGACTCGAGTCTCCACCAACAGGATTCTTTTTAAAGGTCAGCGAGGAGAGTCACTATGCCCCACCCCAGCCCCCAAGGCACCTCTCAGGCAGACCGTCAGGATAACCCTGCCCATCGAGGCTTCTCACCGCTCACAGGGCCACACATCCACCCGGCCCCCCCAGGGCAGAAGGGCTGGCGCCTGGAGGGGCTCTCCCTAGGCCACCACAGGGTTTCTAGGACTTCAGGGTGAGGGATCTTTGGTCTCGGGGCCCTGAACCCAGAGGCCCAGATCCAGAGATTCATTATTCAGGCAAAGGCAGTCTCATCACCCCCAGGGTCTCTGGGGCAACCACATAAATCACACGGCTCAATCGGGGGCCACGTTTGGGTTGTCACTGTTGTTATTGAATATAAATTGTGGATTTATTAAATACGGCCCCTCGATCCCTCACCCCGGAGACAAAGCCCAGGGCGGTGATAAATCACGTGTCGGGAAGCGGAATCCATCCTCCCTGTGTCTCCCACGATGGAGACTCGCCATGGAAACCCGCACAGCCGCCGTCAGCAGCCCGCACGCTTCCCTCGTGCTGGGGGCCTGCAGTCTGGAAGAAGGGGGGGTGGGAGGAAGCAGCCCCCCAGTCCCTGCCTGGCCCTGGCTTCCCCCGGCTTTATGCAAAGTTGCGTCTCAGAGCCGGGCTGGCCCGAGCAAGCAATGAGGGAACACTGGATGAGGAGCCCAGAACCAGGGCTCAGGGCATGCTCTTCCCGGGGCACTCACTGCCCAAACCCCTGAGCCCCACTGCCGATGGCAGCCTGGAACCCCTGTCCCGGGAGGTGGCCGCGTGGAGCAGGCCGGGTGAGATGGGCATGGGCGTGGGGCAGGCCTCCTCCCCTCTGACCTCCTGTTCCCCCAGCTCTGTTCTGGGGCTGGGGCCTGCCTGGGTGTCTGCGGGGCCCTGTAAGCGACAGCTCTGCACGGTGCCACACGGCATTATCTCCGGTGCCCGGGGACCCTTCTAAGTGGGGCAGGGCCACAGGCTACATGAACCCCACCTGCTCTGCCTGCCCCCCAGGTGCTCTTGCCCGTCCCCGCTGGGGCAGGAGTCCAGCCCAGCCTCCGGGGACCCCAGGCATGGTCACTTCCAGCCCCAGCGGACTAACCCCACGGACAAAAGACAAAACCCAGCCTGGGGAAGGTCTCCCTCCCTGCAGCGGCCCTGCCAGGCCTCAAGGTCCCCACCACTAAGAAATCAAATGCTGCGAACCTGGGCCTTCCGTCTTGACCCAACCTGCCAATCTGGCCCCCAAGATGGAAATAGGAGGCAGTTAGTTCCCCGAGTAGAAATGTGCCAAAAAATAAAGTAGGCAGCTACTGACAGCACCAGGCCTCAGTGCCCACAGAGATGGGCGTTTTCCCAAGCAAGCACCGAGGGGAGGGTGTATGCCCAGCGCTAGAGCGCACCCCAGGCCTGGTGCCTGCCTGCCTCCCAGAGCCCTTCTTCCCATGAGGAATCTGTCCGCACTCACACTTCCCAACAGAGGGCGGCTCCTGAGGGAGCCACATGGGAACCAGAGGCAGCGACCCACCCGCCCCCAACCTCCTGGCCTGGGATTGGAAACCCCCTGGCCTCCTTCTCCAAAGTGGTCCACGAGCCAGATTCTCCAGTCTCCCCAAAGGGACAGCCACCAGGCCCCCACGTTATCACTGCTCCCTCAAGTTGGTGCTCACAGCCCTGGAAGAAGTCGCGGATAAAGGAGGGGGAGGGTCTTCTAGGAGCTGCCTGGGGCAGAGCCGGGAGTTTAACCACTTCCTCCCTGGGCTTCCCCTGCCTCTCCAGACCTCAGAAAACCACCCAGGGAGGGGAAAGTTTCCCCCCAGTCCCAGGGGATCCCGAATCTGTGCCCTCGCCTTGGCCTTCCTGCTGGGACATCTCTGGAATTCTCCATCAGCCCCAGTGGGCAGGCGGCAGGACTCCCCAGTCCTTGAGGAAAGCATCTCTGCTTTCCCTATAGAAGCAAAAGGGGTCTGGACAAAAGAAAGAGACAGAGGTCAGGGAAGACAGCCAGCCCAAAACTAGGAGCCTGGAGCAAGGAGCAAGGCCCCTCCCTCTCGGGCCCTCAGTCTCCCCAGTGGTACAATGAGGAACATGAATTAGACCAGGAGTCACCAACCCAAATACCAAGAGGGGGCATCTGGAGCTCAGCCCCCCAGACATCGCCGTGAGGCCTTGTGGGCCCGCAGTTGCCGGGACTTGCGGTTTCCTAAAGCAAAGCCAGAAGTCTGGATTTTTATGTGCCATCACCTCATTGTTAAATATTTGTGAAACATCTCCCCGCCAACTGAAACAGCACTCGGAGCCAGAACCGGCCTCCAGGCCGTCCCAGCGACGTCTCACACATCCCTCCCGACTCGGAGCCTCCAGAATCGCATCGGCCAACAAGCATCCTCAGCCGTTGGGCCCCGAGGCCAGGAGGCACCCCGCGTCCGCGAGCCCACCCCGGGCAGCCGGTCCCACCCAGACCGGCCCACTTACATCTGCACGTGCGGTGGCTGGAAGCGGCCCTGGTTGATGTTGTAGAAGGTAAAGGCCTGGGTGGGGTTGGAGCTGTACTCGTCCACTTCAATGATGAGCCGGCTGTGCGGGTGCCGCCGAGCGGCTATCACGTGCGACTGGGAGAACGCCATGCCCAGGCCGCAGGGCAGGAGGGCCAGGGCCTCTGCCTTCAGGACGCCGGGATCCCACCTAGCGCGCCACATGGACCTCTGCTGGCCGCCCAGGCATCTCCCGCCGCCGCCGCCGCTGCCCGGCCCCAAGCCAGACCTGGGAACAGACTGAGGAGACGGAGCAGAACCGTACGACAGTTAATCTGTTTGGGATTTGCTTTATTTAATGTCAGATGAAGATTTAGAAAGACGAAGGGGGGAGAGAAAAAAAACACAGTCATACAGCTCAAAAACTCATTACAGATCTTTCCAACTCAGCAGTTTGATGAATATACTTTGGTAAAAAGAAAAGGAGAGGAAGGGGAGGGGAACCAAAAAAAAAAAAAGAAAAGAAAAAAACCCACAACGCCGGGGATGGATGCATGCGTGGTCCGACATGTTTAAATACTTAAGACATTTTTTTTGTTGTTGTTCTTCCACAAAATTCGCCAGAGCCCACAGGGTGACCGGGAGCTGGGGCAGGACAATGGTTGGTATTCTGGAAACAGGTAAGGTAAGTTTCACTTATCCGAATGGGGGAATAGGGAAGATTCCCCTGCCACCCAGCTCCCTCCCCACAGACCCCCAAACACACCCCACCCACACCCCTGCAAGCCCCAGCAAGTGGAGAGCACGGGCGGGCGCAAATTCCTTCCTCAACATCAATGTCGCCTAAAGATATCTTTGAGCAGAGCCTAGAGAAGGGATTTTCCCAGACAGATTGCCATCCACCAACTCAGCTCAGGGGGTGGCCCTGGGGGGGGGGGGGGGGGAGGATCTACTTAAAAAAAAAAAAACCTTCCCAAATCCAATCCACACAGAACCGCAGCCTGCAAATGCCATCATTCTCTTTGCCCTGTCTTCCCTCGGAAAGTGCCGTATGCATTTGCAGCAACTGGATTTTAACATCCTTCTGACCAATTCTGACTCGGGCCCCGGCTCAGTCTCCATCCCACCCCGACAGGCTCACACACTGCCCACCACAGCCAATGCCTCCTTTCTAAGACCAGCTAGCTTTCTCATGCGTTCCCATAATCATTTTTTTTAACTGTGTAAAGAGATAAGGCCTTGAAGATGTTTTGTTGTGTTTTGTTTCCATTTTTGGTCATTAAGACCCTCCAATTCCATTTGCACTGAATTTAACCGAGGAGAAAATAACATCATATAAACTATTCCTGGTCAGTCATATCCCAGTCACGTTAAACGAAGAAAAATCCCCTTTGCTTTGCACATGGAAGAAGAATCGACACCGTCAGAAAACAAATTAGATTAGGAAAACGACAAAAATTAGAGACTGGAGAACATTTTAATTACGTGCGAAGTGGATTATTAATTTTTTAAAAATCTCAACAATCGTGCCCATACAAGGTGTAAGAAACAACAATATCCTCCTCCTCCCCCACCCCACCCCCAAAAAAAGGCATCCTAATTCAAAACACACATCTCTCACTCTTCTCTACTTGGAAGACAAGAAAAAAAATCTGCTTTCCCCCAGAATACACTTGCTCCTGTTCTTTGTCCTGCTAATTGTTTCTCTGTGATTCCGCTCTCCCAGCAGAGACGGCCTGGCAGGCCTCTGAGGTGCCCTAGTGGGGGTGTCCTGGCCTCGGGACTCACAAAATCCCTGTGGGAGCTGACCTGTTTCCCTCTGTAACCCTGGGAGAGGCCTGGGGGCCGCAGACGCTGAGGCCCAGACCTCCCAAGGTCCAGATCTGGACAGGGGTTTGAGCCCTAACATTGTACAGACTCACTGTGTGACCTTGGGCCAATGTCCTAACCTCTCTGAGCCTCAGCTTCCTCTTCCTGGAAATCAGTTTGATAATAGTAACACCACAACCCAGGGCAGCTGTGCAGGTTAAATGAATGGGGATCCTGAGCATAGCGCCTGGCGGGTACCAAGCACTCAGCGAAGACTCCATGTTCCTATTATGATCGCACTTCAGTTCAGTGTAACACCTGCGAATCGAGGGCCTGCTGTGAGCAGCTGCTGCCCAGGTACCGGGGCATCTGCGGAACGGGGTGTCGACTGTGAGCAAAAGGGCCTGGAGAACCCGAAAGTTCTCAAATGCCAGCAGACTGGAACACACCCCTGCCGGAAATCCCAGCCCCAGCGTCTGGAAGCCCTGCCTGGCCTAGCCCTGCCCTGGCGGCAGCCGCACGGTCCCGTGCCCCGAGGGCTCCAGCCCCCCCCCCCGCCCCCCGCCCCTTGAGCCCATCAGCGACAGGGTGCTGTGTTCCCGTTTGGAGCCGCCACGTCCAACGCTTCGCAGGGGTCTTGTTCCGCGAGCCTCGCCCCAACCTATGAGATGGACATCCCTACCCTCCCAACCTACAGAGGGGAGAGGCGCACCTCGGAGACCTGAAGACTCTTGCCGGGCCCAGCACAGAGGGCGCGGGCCACCAAGGTCGCGCTGCAGGCAGCCCGACGCCAGGGCTCCCGGACCCCTTTCCCTCCTTCTCCAGTGGGCAAAAGCTGATGCGCCCTTTACCCCTCGACAAAGCCAGACTTTCCTCAGAGAGCCCTTGATCGGGGTCCTCATTCCAGGGTGCCGTGAGGAGCCAGACGTCCCCTGGAGGCAGGGCCTGGGTCTCACTCACTCCCCGCCACCCACGAAGCTCCAGTGCCGCCCCCCTCCCCCCGCCAAGCTCTGCAACCATGAGGTACTAGCTTCGCCTCCAGGAGGCTCTGTCTCCTCAGCCGGAATGCAGGGAAAACAGGAGCTCCCTCATTCAGTCATGGAGATTAAATGAGGGCACACGTGGAAACCGCTTGTCACAGGACCCAGCACGTAGTAAGTGCCCAATAAATGTTAGCGATTGTCCCAACATTATTACTGTCACCCCAGGGCCCTGCAGACCCTTGCATACACCTGGCATTGGTGAATGAATGGCTCCAGGGAGGAAGGTAAGGAGGGAGGGACCCATGAACGGACGGATGGATGGATGAATAGATGGAGGGATGAAAGGATGCAGGGATGGGTGGAGGAACCAAGTACGTGTCTCGCCAGTCTCTTTCCCTAGTGCCCAGCGCAGGCCTGGCGGGGGTGGGGGGGTGCCAAGAGGCCTCGGCTGGAGGTTGAAGACTCCTGGTCCCTCTCCCACTCGCCCACCGCACAGCCCTGCAGGGAGGCTGGCCGGCCAGGCACAGCCCTCTGAAAGGGGAGGTCTCAGGGGCTTCCACCCGTCCCTGCCCCCGAGGGGCATGAGCCTACAGGCCCTGCCTTCGGCCTGCAGCTGGGGGCGGGGGAGGACGGCTCTGCACCAGGGGACTCAGCCAGAAAAGGCGGGCGGCAAGGCGTCCCAGGAGGCGCTCCGCAGTGAAATGCTGCATTTCACATAAAGGGGGTTCGCAATGGGCCCTGCTTGAAGAAATCAGGGAAACTGGTTACGCAGAGCCTTCTTTTAATACCCATTTAATATTTATGGAGCCTCAGCAGCGTGTCAGCCACCGTGCGGAGAACGCAGCCGACCCACGGAGGGGGAGCAACATTTCCCAAACAAACGGCTTCTAGCTGGGAAGCGTTTACACCTGGTCCACAGAACAACGCAGCACGCTGGCAGTGCAACAGGGCCGCTGGGACCCGCCGGGACCCGCTGCGCGGAGACCACCTGGGCCCCCGTCCCGACTCCCCATCCAGCAGAGTGACCTTGAGCAAGGCACACATCCTGGCCAGGCGGCAGGTGCTTCTTCTGTGCCCGTGGGTGGGAAGAAAATGAAACGGGGGGGGGGAGGGGAATGAATTAATTAATGCATTTATTTATTCAACAAACATTTACCACAGCCCTACATACCGTCACTGTTCCGAGTGCCAGAAAGAGCAGTAAGAAAGCAAAGTCACTGCCCTCAAGGGAAGGGGGTGGGGGGGGCAACAAAGTAAACGCACAAGTACATAGAGAAGACACTTTCAGATAATAATATGTGCCTGGAAGAAGACAGAACAGAGTAACGGAATAATGAGTAGTGGGGAAAGGGTGATTGTTACTTGAAATTGGGGGATCGAGAAAGGCCTGTCTGAAGAGGTGATGTCGCCTCAAAGGTGAGTGCTGAGAGGGAGCCAGCCACACACCCAGACCTGGGGAAAGAGAACCAAGGCAGAGGGAAGTGCAAAGGCCCTGAAGCAGGGGAGGCACCAACAAATGGTCTCTCTCTCAGGGCACCTGGGCACCCGGATGGCTTAGTCGGTTAAGCGGGGGCGCCTAGATGGCTTAGTTGGTTAAGCATCTGCCTTTGGCTCCGGTCATGATCTCAGGGTCCTGGGATGGAGCCCCGCATCAGGCTCCCTGCTCAGGGGGAAGCCTGCTTCTCCCTCTGCCTCTGCCTGCCACTCCCCCGCTGTGCTCTCTCTCTCTCTCTCTCTCTCTCTCTCTCTCTCTTGCTCTCCCTGTCAAATAAATAAATAAGTAATCTTTTTAAAAAATAAAATAAAAAATAAATGGTCTCTCTCCTACTGTGTTGGTTCTTGACCACTGGTATGCTTCTACAGTGAAGAACAGCCTGAACTTTGAAGTCAGAGGCGGTGGGTTCAAATTCAGTCTCCAGTGCTGCTTAGCTATGGGGCCCTGGGCAAGTCCCTTCACCTCTCTGGGCTTCCGCTGCCTCATTAGGCCCCTCTCAGGGTAACAGAGGAGATGCAGTGAGCCGTGCCCCTGTCTCTCCATCAAAGTCCAATCAGCCCACGTGGATGGGCTGAAAATTCTTGAAATTTCTGGATTGAAAACTTCTTGTTGAAATATTGCCTCCAATTGGTAGGGCTCGATCTTCGAGTCAGATCCTCTCACAAGGTGATTTGTCTGTTTCCGCCTCAAAGGCATTTACTTGCTGGTCCTCGGATGCCGTGAGTCGGGTCAGGCGAGGCTTCTCTAGAGGAACCTGGTCGTCAGCCGAGGCAGCAAGTGGTAAAGCTGCGATTAGGCGCCAGCTCTATGGAAAGGTCATATGTGGGAAAGAGGCCAAGTCCAGGCCCCGTGCTCTCTGGCTGTCCCCACAACCTTGTCTGGCCTTCTCCTACTGCCAGCGCCGAGCCAGCCTCCAGAACAACCGTCCCAAAATGCACTTTGGACGAAGCCACTCCCTCCCGCTCACCGAATGTCCGCAGGGCCATCCTGCTGCTCTAGGCTAAAGCCCCAGATCCTTCGATCCGCTCAAGAGGCCACACCGGATGCCCGGCCTCCCTCTCACCACTCAGGCCAAGCTCACGCCTCCGGGTTTCCCCCCGGCACACCGGCAATCCTGCCTCTGAGCCCTCACGTATGCTGTCCCCTCTGCTGAAAGGCTCTGCGCACCACCCACCTCCGGGCACACACACCTGTTTCCCGGACGTCTCCCCGACCTCCCCAGGCTGGGCCGGGCGCCTCCACCCACAGCCCCCCAGGGCTTCTCTCACCACAGCCCCCGTGTCTGAGCTGAATGAGAAGCCAAAGAATAAAACCACAGGTGAACCAATGAATGAGCGAGAGAAACTGCACGGGCCCTCACAACTCACAACCTGGATTCAAAAGCAGCTTTAACCTCCCGAAGCTCAGGTGTCTCCTCTGCAAACAAGCGGACGCTCAAACCTCCTTCCCAGAACCACTGGGTGGATTCCACAACATGGGACCTGTGACAGCACCTGGCTGAGGGCCCAGCACACAGTAGGTGCTCACTAAAGGTCTCTTCTGCTGTGGTTAGAAAGTTCCGGTGAAACCCAGGAGCTCTGCAGGGAGCTTCCGAGAACTGAGCAGAGGTTTTCAGAGAATCAAGGAACCCTCCTCTCCCGCCTGGAAGCCGGACTCCTGGCCTCTTCCCTCCCATCCCGTTACTAGGTGACCCCCATTTATTTCACACTTCCCAGGATGTTGTGATCAGACACATTAAGCACAGCCCGCCCTTGGCTAGCTTTTCGAGGCAAGCTCCTCACCACCCACCTCTCCCAGCACACTGCAGGTCAGCCCTGAAACACCCACTGCCCCCACCCCAGGGGAGCCCTGTTCTGCGACCCAAATAACTCCGATATGTAACCGACCCGCAAAGGGCTCAGGGACCAGAGAGCAGCCAGGCAGATCAAAAGAGCAGCTCAGAACCCCGTTATAATGAGGGGGAGGGAATGGGGTCTCTGGGCCCTGAAAGGCCCCCACCCAGCTGTGAGACCAGCCAGCGTGTGCCAAAGGCCCAGAAAGGAGAGACTGTAAGAGACCTTGGCTTACACGGAGCATCTTAACAGCAGGTGGCTTTTTGCAAAGGAGACACTTGGGTCACTCCGGCAGCCCAAATACGTCCAACAGATACGTGAGGGAAAACCACGAGCATTTGCGCCACCAGGGGTTGCCAGTGTGAAGATCAAAGATAGATTTCCTTTGCCATGAGGCTTGAGGCACCCACTTCCACCTGACAGGCTCCTCAAAGCCAGGGTGGGCCCAGGACAGTCCTGGCCCATTGTCCCCTGCCAGTCATTGTTGTCAGCATCTTCTCTGGCTCTCTAAAGCGTCCCCATTTCGATAGTTGGAAATGTCATAAAGGGTAAAGGTCCCCGTCAACAAAGCCAACCAGAGGCCGTTAAGGCAAAGCACCCCCCAAAGGCACCCATGTTTCTCTTCTTGGCATTGGCATGTTTGCATCTAGGACCATGAAGCTAGGATAATACTGTGTTGTCCTGGGTCGGGAACTCAGAGGACAATGACCACACAGGATTGTCTATGACACGGAAGAAGCCCCAGAGAAACACCTGCCCCAACAGTCTACCCAAGGCGGAGTAGTGACGAAGACCAACACCTGGAGAGCTTTCTCCAGGATAGGGCATCTCTATCCCACGCCTCATCTTCTCTAACGGCGAGTGGGGGGCACCTCACTCGCCAGCGTGCCGGGAACTGTCCCCACCGATCACCCAGAGCAAGGCTGAGAGAAAGCCGGCTCAGCACAAGTCACTGCTCACTGGGGCTTTTGTCGAGTACTTATTGCAACGTGGCAAAATGTCACAGAGCGTCCACACTAACACCTAAGTAGTCTTCCCTGAGCCAAATGCAAGAGAAATAATATTTAACAGAAAAATACCAAAGGGGGGGGACTGATTCTTTAAGTCACGTTTCCACTGAAGCTCAAAAATCACTTTTAAATTTTTTGTCTTTCCTTGCTTTGCTCGTGCCTGAAAATCTGCAATTGATCAGTCAATAGTTAAAAATGTCATCAAGGGGTAAAAAATAAATAAATAGAGAAACTCAAAGGAAAGGAAAAAGAACAAATAGCCCAGTGGGGGGGGGGGGGGGAAAAACCAAAAAACCCCCCCACCAAAAAAGTCGCCCCCCTCCGACCCCCCCCCCCCGCTCCGCCGCCGG
>NW_022589722.1:29127286-29132817 GCF_004348235.1 Phoca vitulina | reverse complement strand
GGGGGGGGGGGGGGGAATCAAGCCCAATCCACCGCATCCCGAAAAGGCCAGCCCTCCGTGCGCCCAGCCCCGCTCTTCAGCCGTGGGTCCCCAGGACGGAGAGCGCCAACCCGCAGCTGGTGTCGGCAGCCTCACCGAATGAGTGATAGGCTAAGCCAACGCAGGAGTGCACAAATATCGTGAAAATTAGACATATTCCTTGAAAAAGGATCAACCACGAGTGACTTTAAAGCATTTACCACTTAAAAACCTTTTAGCTGGGCCCATTTTGAATTATGACTACATGATTTTAAATTACACTTTCTAATTCCTCGCCGCCCACCCCCCAAGCTCTGGCTGCCGCTTCATTTTCCAATTATGTACTTTTATTTCAGAATGATGAAGAGTGCTGCTTAGTGGATCATGTCCTGTCTGCTACAAATAGCTGCTCACTTATTCCTTTAATTTTAGATACGAATGCAGTCGGTTCACCTGGCTGGTCTTCAAATTCTGAATATTCTCCATTCCCACCGCACCAAACGAGGCCCAAGACGCAAAGAAACCCACAAAGCTCGGGCTGGGAAATATGTTTGTAAACCAGCGCTCCGCTCCATAAATTATTATAATTCTTGGTGCTTTCTCTATCCATCTAGCAGATCAGCAATCACATAAATAATAGTGAGTGGAATGATTTTTCTTCTGCAAAGTGCTATGTCCTAGTTTTCAAAATAAAGCATTTGGAGATTCACGTATCTGCGGAGTTGAAATAGGAAGCTACCCAGATCCGTTTCAAACACGCACACAGACACACTCACACACAAAAGGAGACGAGAGATAAATGTGTAAAAAAAAAAAAAAATCAGCATTTTGAAACTCTTTCCACATCCACATCAAGTCACACTCAACAGTCATGGGGGTTTGGGACCCACATGGTTGGGGAAGGGGGGGCAGCAAGAGGGTCTGAGCTGCTCAGCATTCAAATACAATTTGCAAAGAAAGTGATCGTGGATTTACCGTTCTCGGGGAAATCTATTAAACAGATGTCACTGAAGCATAATCAAATCGGCACTATGGTAAATTCTACACTTAAGTCTGAGATCGAGGTTTTGCCATTTTTATGATCAGCGTTAAGTGCATTTTTGGTGATCATGCAGGAATTTGCAACTAAGGATTAAACCTCCAAAGTATGATCAATTATCTAATGTGTCTGAATGACCAAAAAAAAAAAAACCCAGCCAAACTCAACTCTCCACCCCCCACACCCCCTTTGTGCAGGGAGCCTAGGGTGGGGGAGGGAACTTTGCCTTCTCCACCAACGTTGCAATGCCAAACGCACTTCGTTGTGAAGGGGGAAAGACAGGGCGCAGGAGAGGTACTCACACTTCTCAGGTAGCCGGAGCAATATATTTTGCAGCCTTGCAGCACTGCCGGAAAATGCCAAGGAACGAAATGAAGGGGAAATGACGGCTATGTTAGAAATTGGAAGTAGGCCTCATTTGCTCCTTAAAGTGATGAAATTAGCATGGGCCATGCCAAGAATCTTTTGATGTGCACCAATGCTAAGTCTCAAATCCTTCTTCGAAGGAGGGGCTGGAAATGTGAAGGCATTCGGTAGAAGCAAACTCTCAGGGGTGCGGATTTGGGTGGTGGAGGGAGGGACCTACTCCATCCTTGGCTCTGAACTCGAGTATCACCATCAACCAGAGGGGAGACTTCTTGTTTGCACTGTAGCTGCTTCTATTTATCACGTGTGACCAGGTTGTGATATCAAGCTGCCCAAGTTCACGTCCAAAAAAACCCCCAAAGAGTGATTGATGGAAAGGCATGGAAAGGCCACAGAATACCTCAAGTTTGCATCTGAGTTCAAAACTAGAACATATAATCTCAATTTGTTAAGATATTTTTTTCATGAGGTTGGGCTGTCCTCCTCCACCATAGATACTTTAAATGGAAATAAGATAGAACTAAATTTTGTCTCATTAGGACCCAAAAAAGTCAAAATAAAGTAAAACATTTGTTTTGGCAGCAGAGTGGCCAGATCACCAGAAGAGCCACAGTGAATCAAATTAAACCAAGGAACTATTTATACCTTCTCTCCAACACCACCCCCAAAAAAGGGATCTCTCTTTTTTCTTTCCCTTGGGGTTGCTTTTGCTTTAACATTTTCTTCGCTTCTTCAGACTCGAGGCAAACAATCTCAGTAGCAGCCTGGCGAGGATGTTAGCTGGTGGTCTCATTCCGTGGGGACATCCACACCCCAGGACCCCCAGCTGCAGGGATCTGCTCTCAGAGTGACCCAGCATAGTCTAAACGGCTCTTCCGGCGTGAAACATGCCCTTTGCCCCTCTCTTCCCTGCCTCCCAAGTGTTTGGCATGTCTGATCCCAGAGGGCGAGACGTTTGGCTAGAAGGGAGACCCCACAAGCAGCCTGTCTCATCCGAGATGCCATTAACCGTGATCTGTGGGCACAGGACGAACCTGAGAACCCATTCCCTGGCTCCTGCATCTGGGGAGCCCCTGCCCCCAGGGTCTCTGGTTCCAGAGGTACTGGCAGACAAAGGTACCAATTGCTGAACAGAGATCTCAGGAAAAAGAAGAATGCGGAGGGGGGACGCTTGAAAAGACCCTTTTTCTGTTCGCGGCGAGGGAGGGGCGATGGGAGAGACATGTCACGTTGTCACATTAAAGATTTTGACAGACAATTCAGGGATAACGCAGAAATTCCACCCTTAACTGCAGCTCAGCCGCAACTTGAAAGGCATTAACTAACCTCCACTAATTGCATGTTTTTCTGTGCATAATATTTACTTGTTAAAAGTCTTTGCCTGGCCGATTATTTCCCTCTGCCCCGCTATTCATGATCAGTTCACAGGCCTGAAGCTGGAAAAACAAAATCATTTCGATAGATTAAAAGATGAGGGCACTTTGGGGGTGGGGGTGCGTCTTTTTTCCACTAATCTGGACCCGGAATGCTGATTTTTCTTCTTGAGTGCTACCCTTGAGTGAAATCCTGCTACCATCCTTAATTCCTCAGTGCAAAAAGATGCGTCCTGGGTTAGGTGAGCACACAAGGGGCCGTCCCTGCCAGGGAATGTAGCAAGTTCAAGGAAAACAAATGAACTTAAATTGCTTTCATCAGATGAAGATTTCATAGTCTTAAGGGTGGTCTGGGAAATTTTTTAAAAGCAGGCTTTTCTGGAAAGGTTATTCTATCTAATGGCCTATGCATTCCTGACACAGTGTAGAGACTAGTAGAAAGACCCCGAAGCCTGGGTCTTTTACCTAAACTCAGACCCGTTCCGTCCATCAACACAGTCCACGGGGCCTCAGCTGGGAGAGGGGGCGGGGGGTGAGTGATCCTAAGTGCACACACAGCAGTCATATCAGAGATAAGGCACCCCACATGCAGATGACACTCTGAGCCTACCCATCAACATGAAAGGGATTTACCTCAATCCAGGTCTTGCGAAATTTCTGGGGTGGAGAAATAAATGGAAAGGCAACCCCACGTTGAACCACTTCTGAGTACATGATGAAACCCCTGTGCCTGGATTATCTATCGCCTTTTGACTAGCCAACAGCCAATTAATGTACCTCCACCGAGTGGGTACTCAAACAGATGTAACCATTTCGCAGGAACCCATCTCGAGAAAAAAGATTTTACAAGTGTTGTGGGGCTGCCACTTGGAAAGCCAGTTTGCAGGGAGCCGAGCCTCGTGCAGCAGTTTATTATGCGTGGTTCCTGTACCACGGTCCCCGTACACCGAGCCCAGCTCCAGAATGCCCCCCAATCACCACCGGCTGGCTCTCAAGCCCCAGTGTGCTCTCCACCGCCAGAAGCCTGCTTCGGTCCAGCCAAATCCACCACCCCTTCCCCAAATGGTCTCCAAGTGCCTTGGCTCCCATGGACCAAGGCCTGGCTTCCAACTTGGCAATGGCAGTCAGCTGGTGGCCTCGCCGACATCCCCCAGAGCATTTTAGCCAATGTGACTAATTATTCATGAAGTTGGTGTAATTTTTTTTTTTTTTTTTTTTGCAAAGACCAACCAGGGTTTTGAGGATGGTTGTGCCTGGCCTGAGCTCCCCGCATGGCTGGTCCCTACTGACAGGTCTCTCTCCACCATTCACGTCCTGTCCAGCCGGCTCAAATATCCACCAACCCACCCACTTTTGTTCCCCGGTTTAATTTCATAATTGTTTGCCATTTAACAAGGCTGCTCTGGGCCTTGGAAATGGGAAGGGGAGGCAACCAAGCCACTGGAGGGGAACTGGGAGAGGTCTGACCCAGCGATGGGAGAAGCACATCCCCAGGAACTCAGTGGGACAGCCTAGGGAGCCAGAACCAGGTCCAGCACCCGACCTCTGGCCATCTGGCCTGAGTGGAGAGGAGATGGGAGGGAATGCAGGATGGTGGGTCTAGGACCCCAAGCCATGGTCTGCCACAGACTCCTGGACACATCAGCTCTCAGACCTACCCTCTTCTGTCTCCACCAGGACCAGGGGAGGCTGTGAGTGAATCCACTGTCCTATAACAAGTCCCAGAATAAACACACAAGAGACAGGACGGCTCCTTAGCATGGAAATATTACCTGCGAGGGCTGGGACCTGCCTGGTTAGCCACTGAATCCTCTGGGCCGGGCACATAGCAGATAGTAATAAATACGTATGGAATGAGTGAGCGGATGGATGGATGGATGCATGCATGCATGCATGCATGCGTGGATGCATGGATGCACGGCTGCATGGATGGATGAAGTTTCCAGCAACGCCTTAGCAAAAGTGGCCACTAGACCAGCATTAGTACCCCCCTCCCTTGCCCCCAAGTACCCGCAGGGGCTTCGCTGCACACAGTAGGCTCTCAGCGACCAGGGGCTGCTATTGTTATGACCGTCATCATCACTTGCGCCCCGCTAGTCCGCTTCTTCCACCAGCAACTCCGCCAGCAGCCAGCAAAGACCGGCGAGCCGGGGAAAAGTTTCGCTGACCCTTCGGCCCCAGTCAGAGTCCAGCGCCCCGGCCGAGGCCCCTCCCGGCGTCACCCGCTCGGCGGGCTGGGCGGCGGGGGTACGCGGCCGGGGCGCCGGCACCCGGCAAAGGCGGCCAAAGTAACTTTGCGGGCGCCCCTGCGCCGCGCCGCGGGCGTCACCCGGCGCCTGGAGAGGGTCCCGGCCGCGCCCGCTCCCGCGCCCGCCGCGCCCCGGCCCGCGCCCCGGCCGCCCCCGGCCCTACCTGGCCCCGGGCTCCTCTTCGGCGGCCGCGGCGGCCGCGAGCAGCAGCGCGCACGGAGGGAGGCAGGGGCCCGGCTCCGGGGAGGGAGGCGCGCAGGGGCGGGGGCTCCTCCGGCGGCGGCCGCCTCGCCGCGCGTCCGAGGCAGCAAGTGGGAGCCAGACTCCTCCTTCGGGGGGCGGGGGGCTCCCCGCCGCCCCCTCCCTCGCCCGCCGCGCGGCTCCGAGCCTCTCCGGCTCCCCCTCCCGCCGCCGCCCTCCTCCCTCGCTCGCTCCCGCCCGCCCGCCTCCCCCGCCCCGGCGCCGGGAGGGCCGCGCTCGCGCCCC
>NW_022589722.1:29092584-29126886 GCF_004348235.1 Phoca vitulina | reverse complement strand
GGGAGGGCCGCGCTCGCGCCCCGGGTCCCCAGCCCCGCGCGGCCGCCCGCCGGGGCCCCCGCCGCGCCGGCCAGGCCTCGGCCCTCGGCCCCCGCCCGGGCCCGGGGCCCGCATCCTGCCGCCGCGGGGAAGGGAGCGGGGAGCGGGCCGGACGCGGAGAGGAGGAGCGGGCCCGCGCTGCGGGTAAAGAGCAGGCGGCCGCCCCGCCGCGCCCCGCACCCCTCTCCGGCCCGCCCCCCAGCCCCCGGCCCGGCCGCGCGCGGGGTGGGCGGGGAGCGGGGCGGGGGCGCTCTCACCTCCGGATCCGCGGCCGCCGCAGCGGGCACCGCGTGCTGGGGCGTGCGCGGCTCCTTCCGGGGCGCCGCGGCCCCCGCCTCCGGCCCGGACCCCCTACCCGGGCCGTGAGGGCACCCTGACCCGGACCCCTACCCTCCCATCTTCCGGGGAGACCCCGGACCCCAGCTCCGAGGCTGCATAGGCCCAGTTCCGCCTCCTGCGCCCCCATCTCTTGCTCCCGGGGGGTCCCGGGTCCCCAATCCCAGGGTACAGAGGGTGGTCAGCGGAGGCCTGGCCGGGAGAGGGGCAGGTAAGCAGGTCAGGGCCACAGAGAACCTAGTATCTGGTTTGAAGAAGGTCCTGCCTTGTTGAGCAGAGGGGAGAGCGACACCCCCAGAGGCCGTGGTCTCACCCGGGAGAGTTTGAGAGGCCCCTTATGACCTCCAGCCCCGCCACGGGTGGAGGGCCGCATCCACAGGGCCTGTAGCCAGGGCACGGGTCAGACCTGGGCCTCCTAGACTGAGAGGGAGGTGAGAAGGGGGTGTGGCCCCTCAGAGGCCCATCTAAGGCACCTCAACAATGTTTCTGGGTCCCCTCCCCCAACACACTCACATCACACGGTGGCTCCCACTCCTGCATTCTTCACGGCTTCAGACTCAGTATGAGGACACCCTGTGTGGGCGCCTCAGGTCTGGCCTGCCCTTGGGGACAGCCCAGTCTGGTAGGGAGGCAGACAGGGACACAGGAAAACTCCCTGCACAAAGTGCTGGAGCAGAAGCAGGGCCGGCTACCTGGTGTGGCTTCTTGGAGGTGGACCCACCCCAGCTGAAAAAGTGTGTGCCAAGGAGAGAAGGTATGGAAAAGGCATTCCAGGCAGAGGGAACAGTGCATGCAAAGGCCTTGGCATGTTTGGAATGGCAGCTTCAATGGGGCTAGAGAAAGAGGAAGTGGGGGGAGAGGGGAAGATGGGGTGGGGAGGGGGAGGGACAGGAGCCAGCTCAGGAGGAGCCTTGGATGCCTGCCTAAGGGGGTGGACTTTATCAGGGACAGTGGGGAGCCATAGCAGGTTTTGAGCAGGGGCATGCCTTGGTCAGGTTTATCTTTGTAGA
Organism: Phoca vitulina; assembly: GCF_004348235.1. Classification (NCBI taxonomy): domain Eukaryota; kingdom Metazoa; phylum Chordata; class Mammalia; order Carnivora; family Phocidae; genus Phoca; species Phoca vitulina. The sequence continues at coordinate 29,125,501 of NW_022589722.1, read as the reverse complement.
GTCTGCTCTGGCAGAGGAGCCGGAGGGGCTGCTCCGGGAGATGAAGGAGGCCCGGGACAGGTCTTGGGCTCAACAGGCCAACAGACTCCATCTACCTGCTGCCTGTCAAACACAGAGCCACAGCTTGGTAGTGGCCTCGGGAGACCCTGGAGGACATATGGTCTGGGAGCCTGGAGAATTATCGGTCTTGGTCCCTGGGGAGAGAACAGAGAAATTCCTGTGACGCTCATCCTCTAAAACCAGCTTCCTCACCACTTCCGATCCCACCAGCCCGCCCTTCAGCTCCCAGACACCATCTCTTGCCTTCCTGGGACATGCATTCATTGAGCACTTACTGTATGCCTGACACTCAGAACTTCTTTTGGAGCAAAGCTTGAGCCCCCCACCTGAAGGGCCTGCAACACGTTACCTGCACCCCCCACTCCCAGGCACGAACTCCGAGCATGACCCACACCTACCCTGGTCCATGTTGCTTCTCGCTTCACCTCGGGCCCCAGTGCTGCATCCCACAGGGTCTCTAGTGCCACAGGTGTCCAGTGAGTGGGCTCTGAAAGACAGATTGAGGAGTACAGGATGGGCAGGGTAGACCCACTCCTAAAAGAGCAACCAACTGGCAAACACAGCAGACATTCTGCTTTTGGAAAAATTTAATAACACAGTGGCACTTGTTCATGGAGACTAATAGAAACACCACACAATCCCATACTGCTAAAACAGCCAGGGGATGGCTTGTTCTTCTGGGAAGCATTTCCCAGGAGCCTACTATGTGTTGGGGAGAGAAGAAGGTGCCAGGCTGTCTGCCCTCAGAGAGGCAGGAGGTTGACAGGTGCTCATGACACTGGGGACAAAAAGGGCAGTTTAGGACGGGGAGAAGGACAACAGGTGCAGCCCAGGGACATTTCAGAAGAAGGTTATGTGTGCACATCAGAGGAATAAGATTTCAGGATGAGGATAAATAAGAGAGGGACAGCCCTGCAGAGGGACCAGGCTCAAGAGTCTGGAAAGAGCATGGTAGGAGATCTGCTGGCCAAAAAATTCACCTTCCAGGAAGGCGCTCCAAGGCGGTAACTGCAATTGCTTATGTATAGTCCCAAATCAGAAACAAGCTAAATGCCCAGCAAGAGGGGATTGGTTTTGAAAAATCACGATATGCCCAGAGAATCTCAAGCAACCACATGATGCTGCTGAAATGTGATATGGCAGGAAAATCATGTCCCTGCTCAGCACACATCCCATGAGCCAGTGAAGTAGCTCACACCAGAATGCTCCTGATTCTGTTTTGAAAAAAGAAAGAGGGAGGAAAAGAGGAGGGAGGGAGTATGTCCAGCAAAATAACCCTGGGGATAAGATGATGGGTGATTTTTTACTTTATTGATGGGACCCTTTGTAGCCTCCAACCTTTCTATGATCATCAGAATATTGTGAAAAATGGAGAGTGGGGGCGGGGCATTCAGAGCGGAGGGTGCACGTAGGGCGGGGGCTGGGATGGGCTGGAGGCATGCGCGAGGCCCGAGCCATGGAGGACCTCTCATGCCTCAGTGACAAAGGAGCTTAGGTTTTTGTGTCCTCCTTAGGTCCTCCACGGTGCCTGGCGCACAGCCAGCGTGCAGGGTATGGTGATTTTTCGGCAGATAGTCACTGGGCTCCTGCAACGTGCCAGAACTGTGTCGGGCCCCAGCAATCACCCTGGCAGGGAAGGCCAGGGGATTTCAGAGAGGGGATATCAGTATGTGCTGGAGGGGTTGGGAGAAGATCCCTGGGGATGGAAGGATGAAGCCTGGCTTTGCACCCCCACCTGTGCCCCGTTATAACCTCCATGGTCTCTGCCTGTCAGCCCAGGTCTGTCTGGATCCTGACACAGCCCAGAGACAGTTCAAGTTCAGGGCAGCTGTCTGACATGGGCCTCACCCAGGACCTTCATCAAGCCCAGGCCCTGCCCACCTCCGGTCAGTCTCAGGTACAACCCACAATGACTGCCCCCGACTCCTGAGCCAGGCCCTGACCGTTGGTTCAAATCCTGCCTCCCCCACTTACAAGTACCCTGACTCTGAAACTCGGTCTCTTGATCTTCACTGTTGTAAAGCTGATACAACAGTCGCAACCCCGGGGACAGTGCACGTGGACGGGACGGTGCACGTGGACGGGACGGTGCACGTGGACGGCCCGGTACACAGCTGGCGCTCAGCTAGGGCGCCTTGCTAACGCTGTCACCACTCCAGATCCCAAGTCTAGGCCTCTGGATTCTAACCCAACTCTGCCAACTTGCTTGGGACCTTGGCACATTCTCATGTTTCCCTGCGCCTCAATTTTCTCAGCTTCGGGAGAAAAATGATGTAATCGCTTGCTCCCGTGTTTGGTCAAAGATGAAATGAGAAGACGTGGAAGGACCCCAGGAGCTCCCTCCTCTTGCTGCTGACTGAGGTTCCAGCCAGGCTGCCGTCCAAATGAGTCCCCGCCCCCGTCCCAGGACACTCCCTCCATATGACCCTTGAGCCGTCACCCAGACAGCCAGGTACAGAGAGGGGCCCGGTCTACAGTGAGCCTCAGAACACTAGCTAGCTGATCATGCCACAGGGGGCGGCTCCAGGCAGACTAGAAAACTGGCCCGAGATATGCCTCAGGATGGGTGTCCTCTGCCCCCAGGTGATGCTGCTCCAGCCTGGGAGTCCCCAGGAGCTGGACAGAGGCCACACCCAGGCAGGGCCAGCCACCTCTGCAGGCTGCAGAGGAGCAAGCTTCCGCTCACAGCTCTCCTGGGACAGGGAGGGTGAGGGAGGCACTGAGTGTTAGCTCCTGACGCCCATGCCAACCCTCTGGTCACCACTGCTGAGCATCCCCCTGTGGGCGGCCCGGGCTGCCAGCACCCGTGGCCCGGCCCCTCACAGGCTGCCTGTGAGCCTTTTATTGTTTTTAGAGAACTTTTCCAGAATCCTTGTAGCTGGTTTATGTCTCACAACAGCCTGGCTGGGACCTCAGCTAGGGGCAACCTGCCCTGTGAAGGAAGACTATAAAGCCCATTTTACAGATGAAGAAACTGAGCCTCCAAGAGGTCTGGAGACATGTCCAGCTAGTATATGCTAAAGTTGAGACTGCAAGGCCAATCTTCAGACTTCAGGGCACCTGCTCTCCCCTCCACACACTCTGCTCCCCCCTCAGGTGCCAGGCCAGCTCCTTCCAACTCCTCTAAAGGCCCCAACATATCTCAGGTACCATCCCAACAATGGCAGGGGCTGCTGGCTCTGCTGAGCTGTCCAGGGTCCTGGCCAGGCCCAGCCCTGCCCCGAAGCCTCCTCTGATCCCTCCCCTGGCTGTCACTTCTTCCCACCTCCTGGATATCAAAGAAGTGAGAACATGTGGAGTTGGGCCTGTCCCAGGGATCCCTGTGAGCCCTGAGATACCACACTCAACTCACAGTTGGTTTCCTTTTCTGAAGAATGGCTGCAACATGGGGCCAGGCCAGGAGGTAGCTCATATTCAATAAACTTCCACAGATAGTAGAGCCCCCTCCTTGGGGCCAGGCAAAGCCAGAGCTGCAGAGAGACTGGACCTGGCCCTGCCCTTGAGCAATGGGTCCAGCGAGTGTGGGTCTTAGAAACTAACAATGACCACATGCTGATGAACAGAGTGGGACACGGGCTGGGGGAGCACAAGGGACCTCCCATCCCTCCCAGAGGGCAGAGAAGGGGAGGTACTTGGGGAGTGCCTGGTGACAAGAGTGAAGGGAAGAGGGCATTCTGGGGCAGGGATGGACTAAGCAAAGACCTGAAGGCAAGGGTCCAAAGGGAGCCTGGGGTAGAGGAGGGAGGGACCCAGGATCTCCAAGTCCAGAGGTCAGCCCCAGAGGAGGGTGGGCCTGATGTACCTGGTCGGATCCCACGGGCAGTAGCTGGTATGAAGTGGGGACAGAGGGATGGCAGAGAGACCCCTCACCCCAGAGGTAGGAAGGCCAGGGCTCCATGACTTATGGATATAGTAACAATAGCTAGTCCCAGTCACTCTACATGTCTCCTCCTTCAATCTTCACGACCCAGCACCAGCTCAGTGTGAAGCGGTGGGCAGGGACTGGGACATAGTGGGGTCCACAGGCTGCCAGCATCCCCTCCAGCTGAGCTGGGGATTTCCTCAACGTCCCTGAGCTCTGTGTCCCTGTCTGAATAATCGGAGAAAGTACCGCCTGGCCCGGTCCTGGTGAGGACTGAGTCAACTGTCAACCAGACCTGAACATCAGGCTCTCTGTCCTTGGGGACATTTGACTCCACTGCTGGAGCTCACCAGAATTCTCCCAGAGTGGCTCTGGCCACTGCAGGAGCCCCTGTGTCTTGCTCTGTCTGGGAGAGCCACCTAGGAGCTGCCTACCCCAATTACTCTGTCCAAAACCGTCAGATTTGTGGGCACCGGGACACAGGGGACCCTATCCCTATGCGGGCCTCACAGAGGGCCCAGTGCCACAGCCAGTCACAGGAGCACTGGACTGGAGTCAGACTGTCTGACCCCAGAGCCACTGGTGCCGGGGCCAAACACGGAGAAGGGAGCAAATGGCTGGGGGTGGGGGATGCTCCTGGGACCCAGGGAAAGGGTGAGTGGGGGGTCTTGGCTCTGGCTGCGGGAGCTCAGATCCAGACCACTGCTACCCCCAGCCACACCAGGAAGCCCATGGGAGGCTTGGATAAGATGCCTAGGACACGGGCCTGGGTCTCTGCACAGGTACCCCCACCGGGACCCAGCAGACAGCAGGGCCCCCAGGGTGGGCCGACGCTGGAACGAACACCCTGGAAAACAGGGAGCTGGGAGGTGAAGACACTAGGTACCAGCTGAGAGCGGGCACCTCCTTCAAATGCAGTGAGACCTGGAACCCTGTGCCCCACTTCATGTCCCTCACTCCTGAATCAGACAGCTCTCCGCCTCCCGAATCCAACCCCTCCCATATCCACGGCCTTCCATGGGCTCCCTGCTTCCCACACTGCAGTCACGGTGCCCCTCCCCTGCGTGGAAACACTTGGTGTCTCCCCACTGCTCCTAAGTCTGCATCCTGCCCATCCCACCCAGGATACACCTGCCCAGGCAACCCACCCCTCCTGGGCCCACCTTGGAACCGTAACTGCTCTACCTTCTGCCTCGGCCCATGGCCAGCAGTAGGATCAAGAGCCAAGGGGGCAGCCAGGCAGGCCTGGGGTCCAGAAGCAAGTGAGGCTGGATACATCCCAGATACATCCCTGGAGCCAACCCCTAAGCCACCCCAAAACCCCACCCCCATTTCTCTGTGGCTGAAAGCTCCCCTCTCCCAGCACGCCTCACCTGAGAGAGGGGGGGTAAGGGGGGCGAGCATAGTCTGAGGTGTCCAAAGGCCTGGGCTGGGGTCCTAGGCAGGGCACTTGACCTGTTGCCTCACTTATAAAACGAGGGTAAAGCCACCCGCCTTGTTAGGTTGTGCTGACCACATGGGATAAGGATGATGGGCTGCCGGCTGCTGGCTGTGACTCTCAGCAAGTTCCAATCAGTGACAGTCCCCGGGAGACCCGGCAGGCCCCTGCCCCAGCCCCTCCTTGACCACTGGTGTTCCCGTGCTCGGCTATTCACTGCTGGACCCCAGCTCCATTCCTACCACCAGCAGCCTCTCAGCAGACACTTAATGCACCAGATGTAGTATACAGAGGAACCCCAGGAAGCACCCCCACTCTTGGTGATGCCTGAAATCTCCCCACTGGGGAGCTGTTATCCATGGTAAAAGGCAGAATCCCAGTGCGGCATTACAATAGGTGGGGGAACAGCAGAGCTGGGGGAGGCCAAGCCAGCCTCCTCATGCAGATGGCCCCCAGCCCCGTCCTTCAGAAAGGAAGCCCCCCACATTCCTGCAGGGAATCTTATGTCTCTATTTGCCTGTCTCCCATGACCATCCTGCCCCGCTCCCCCAGGGGCCTGTCCCATCTTTAGGGTATTTCCTGTCAGAAGTTCTTCCTTCTGTTGAGTTTGTAGCTTCTTCTGCACCTTTCTCCCCACCCCACCTCCAGGGCTGCACAGCATCCTTGGCTCCCTCCAAGAGCCATGAGGGGCCCTGGGGCCACCAGCAGAACTCCCTGAGTCTGCTCCTCCCCAGAGCAACAGTCCCTCAGCTAACCTGGCCATACACCCCCTGCCCATCTTCGTTCTCTTCTCCAGACGAGCCCCAGCTTCTCTCTGGGCTTGAGGTGTGACATCCTGATCAGCACTGTGGCAGTCATTCACACCCTAGTCTGAATATTTCCAGCCCTTTCCTAATAGCATATCTGAGTCAGAATCATCAAAGGTAGGTGGGGAGAGATCTCGGTGCCCTTTTATTCCACCCTCACCTTAAATTCCCCAATGTACGAATAGGAAACTGAGGCCCAGATTAGAAAAGAAACATAGGAGAGGGAATATTCTATCCCCAGATTAGAGGAAAGGATAAACAGTTCCTGAGGAGTAGGGTCAAGGGTGGGGTGAGGGGGCTGAAGACAGACTTTTGTGATCTCCCCATCAGGGATTGTTGACACCTGAGGCCACAGGGGCTGCTGATAAACCTTACTGCTCCAATTCATCAGGATGGTCACCCATTTTACAGATGAGGAAAGTGAGGTCGGAGCCTTTGAGTGACTTACCAAAGGTGCATTGCAGCTGCCCAGATCTTCCTGCCCTCAACCTGCACCTGCTTCCATCCTTGACAGCACTCTCTGCAGGCAGCTGAGGGGAAGGGAAAGATGCGTGTGCCTGTGCTGTCCCCAGGCCACCACCCCGATGAACCAGCACCCATTCAGCCCCCCTCCTGGCTGCCATTCCCATGCTCCCCTGCATGTCCTGCCGCCGCAGTGCACTCAGAGGGGACAGGAGCTGCTACATTTGAGCACACACATTATGCTCTTAATCCTCATAGCCACCCAGAAAGGTGGCATTCTTATTTCCAGGTTACAGATGACAAGCTGGGATGGAGACGAGGGACTTGCCCAAGGTCACACCCTGAGTCCCCGGGAGGGCTGCGGGGACACCCAGTTGTGGCACCAGTACATCCCTGGCCGCTGGCTCTCTGCTGCTGCCTGGCCCACCTTCCACTGGGTGCCCAGAGCAGACATCACTACTCACATGCTCTCACGTGTTCCCAGGGCTACAGCCTCAGATCCTTGCACGGGGCCCCAGGCAGCTACTGTGAAGAACTGGCCCTAGAAACATCACTTGCCTCTCTCAAAGGACCTGCTGGACCTGCGGATCTCCTACCTGCCTGCAGGGCCTCACCAGGCAGCTCTCTGCCCTGCTGTGTGTAACCGAGGCAGTCACTTCCCTGCTGGGTTGGGTCTGAAGCTGACCAGGGGCTCACGGTGGTGTCCTAGGGCTCCCCAGCCCTGCACAACCCCTCTCTTCCCAGAGACCAGCCCCTTCCTCGTAGCTCTCCGGGGCCCCAACCAACCCCACCTTGAGGATGGCCGTGTTTTTGCACCATTGAGCCACGAAACCCCAGCCTAAACCCGAAGCTGAAGCCCCCTCGCAGACTGCCTCTCCAGTTTCCTGGCCCCCTATAGCCAATACCCCTTCTCCACTTCGTTGAGCACCCCCAGGGGACCAGCTCCTCTCCACCTGCCTTTTTACCTGCTCACATCTCCTGACCTCAGAAATAAGACGTCTGGGTGGCTCAGTTGGTTAAGCCGCTGCCTTCGGCTCAGGTCATGATCCCAGGGTCCTGGGATCGAGCCCCACATCGGGCTCCCTGCTCAGCAGGGAGTCTGCTTCTCCCTCTCCCTCTGCCTGCCGCTCTCCTTGCTTGTGCTCTCTCTGTGTCAAATACATAAATAAAATCTTTAAAAAAAAAAAAAGAAAGAAAGAAAGAAAGAAGACTTCTGTCCCTCCCACATCACCCTCACCAACAGCCGCCTGGTGCCCACGATGGTCCAGCTCATCCCCAGCCATGTAGGCCTCTCCCCCTGCCATCAGTACAGAGTCCAGCCTCCCGGCCGTGGCCCTCAAATCTACATGTCCTGGTCCTGGGGACATCTCCAGTGTCGCCCCATGCCCCATCCTCCACTCTATGCTCCAGACACACTGACCGACTTCCTTCTGGTTGGCTCTGGGACTCCAGTCCGGCTCAGTCTTCTGCCCCCATGGTAAATAATCACAGCAACAGTAACAAAGCGGTCCCTTATTTAGAACTACTATGTGCCAGGCATCGTGCTAAAACAGATCAGCTAATCCCATCCTCCATCAACTCGATTTTATTCACTGACTCCAAAAACATTTATTGAGCACCTACTATGTGCCGTGCCTTTTTGTGAGCACTAGGGCACAGCAGTGAACTGCAATGTGGGTATCATTGCTCCCACTGCGCAGCTGTGGCCCCAGAGGCTCAGAGAGGCTAAGAGGTCTTCCTGGGCTCACACAGCCGCAAGGTAGACTCTACGCCCACTCATCCCCCCATGGCCTCCCCGGGGGCCACCCACTCCAAATGGGTCCCAGAATCCTGCCCGCCCGCCCCTCCCCCCTTGGTTGCCCCTGGAGCCCAGCACCCTCAGCCCTTTGTTCTCCTCCCTGGGAGCCCCCTCCCACCATCCCCACCGCCAAGCCGCCAGCTCCTCTCCTCAGCCCGAGGCAGCCGGAGGGAGGGCCAGCAGCTTCTCCGGCACACACCCACCTCTGGCCGCGTGTTCTCAGGCAGACGTCAGGCCAGCAGGGGGGGCACCCAGCCCGAGGCCCATGGCTGCAGGAGGAGGAAAGGGTCAGTGCTGGGGGATCCAGCCCTCCCCGTTACAAATCAGGAAACTGAGGCTGGGGATCGGTCTGCCTCTTTTGAAACGGTCTGAATTAGTCAAATCGACCCACCAGGTGACAATCAGAGGTCTGTGGAAGGCACCTCCCCTGTGGGATGCTCTCCATTCAATCCCCCAGGGGCCCCTCGGAGCTCAGCAAGGGTGGGCACTTCCTCAGAGGGTCCTGCCCTTCAACCTGGTCAAAGCTCCCTCTCAGCGTTTATAGCACCCACCCCAGAAGACGCCTGGCTGATTGTCAGCCCAAGGGGCACTTGACGGCCAGGGAAGTGGAGTGGGAAGTGGGAAGTTCAGGGGAAGGAAGTTCCAGGGGCTCCACTGTCCATCTGCTCGCGGCCCTGCTTCTCTCCATGTGCAGGCACATGGCTGGCCTTGCAGGACAGCTGTGCTTGGCTCCTAGAGGCTGGACCTCTGTCCCCATCCTGACTCTGAGACCCCAGAGGCAGCTGAGGGCTGGGCAGGGACACCTGACCCCACAGAGATGCCAGTAGCCTTAGGAAACTCTATCCCACACCTTTGGCAGTGAGGTTTGGACGAGAGGCCAGCTCTGGCTCCAGGATCACCCCCTTCAAGTCCCTGACACTTCACTTCCTCCTCTGCCAAATGGATTCCTCCTGGTCAGGCTGGTGACAGTTGAAAGGAGGTGACAGATGCAGGGCCCTGCCTCTGCCTGCCCTCCTGCCGCCCTCCCTTCAGTGACAGCTGTGCGGGGTGGAGGGCCCCTGGAAAGAGGCAAAGGCAGTGGCCCATCCTGTGCGGGGTCTCCGTCTGCCACTTCAGGGGTGCCGCAGGGAAGTCCAGGCCAGGACGCGCAGGCCGCATGTCGCCTGCTGGAGGCAGGGGTCTAGGGCTGGCCGCCTGGCCCCACCACAAGGGAGAAGAGCATCTATCTGCAACAGGAGCCGAGGAGTGTAAGGAAAAGGGCTGATCTCTGGAAGGTAGTGAGTTGACAAAAGGTCGAAAAACAAGTGTGTGAAAGGGAAAGACCCACGCAGCTCTGACGCCCTGACCCCGCACCTTCAGCGCCCACCGGATGGACCAGGCCCCGGGTCTGCCTGTTCCAGCTTTAGACTCATGAGCGAGAATCCCATTGGGCCTCTCTTGGGTCAGGTGTCCAGCCTGGACCAATCAGCCACAGCGGGGGGCGGAATCCCATAGCGCAGAGTGAGTCTGGCCAATCCCAGAGAAAGGAGAATCTGTGGGCGGGGCAGGCGCGAGCAGGTGGCTCCTCATTTTACCTGGGAGGGTGGCCCGCCCCCATCCCGCCCCCAGGTTTAAATGTCCCTCGGTAGTGTGTCCCGGCATTCTTGGACAAATCCAAAGGCCCGGTGATGCGAGGGAGCCAGATATGCTTCAGGTGAAGAGGAGGGAGAAGATGTGGGAGAGGACCCTGACCGCAGGTGGGTGGACTTCCGGGCATGAGGCAGGAGGGACATGACGAGGTCCCTGTTTTGAGCAATGACGCTGGTAATGAGAAGCCAGGAGGTGATCCAGGAAGAGCAGGGAGTGGATGCAGACAGGAATAGGAAAGTAAACTGTGACCCAAGCCACTGGGGGCAGGTGGAGGGAGGGGAACCTGCTGGCCAGGGTTCCAGGATGCGCAGCGTACTTGCTGGGTGAGGTGGGGAATCGAGGGAGGGAAGCCAGCTCGGGGGAGGATGAAGAGGCCAGTCTGAAACATCTTGAGCCTGAGAGAGAGAAGGCAAGAGGGAGGTGGCCACAGGGGAGAGAGGCCTGGGCTGCCGTCAGGGATTTGGACAGAGGTAGCCTGAAAGGTCAGGAGAATGGTCCAGATCGCCTGGGGGATGCCTAGAAAAGGAGAGAGGTCAGGGCCGAGTCTGAGGAGCCCCGCATTCTAGAGAAGCAGGCAGGAAAGAATGGGGAGGGAGCCAAAGGAGAATGGGAGGGACTAGCCCCAGTCCCGGAGGGCCTCAGTAAGAGAACTTGGACTTCAGAACCAGAAGGTCATAGGAGACCTTGAGGAAAGGTTCCCCAAGGGGGCTGGAATGGTAGAAGTGAGAAGAGAGACAGTCCCTGCAAACAGGACACGTCTCTGTACCCCTGACTCTTCACGCTTGGGAGCAACTCTCCATTGTGTTGGGAACAATGACCACAGGGGAAGAGATCTCTTTGGCTAGAAGGAGCCAGTGTCTGAAACGTGTGGGAAATAGCAGCATTCCATTCCCAGGGCCCCCTAGCAAAGCCAATGTTATCCCCATTTCACAGATGGGAAAACAGGTGGAAGCAGCCCATCTAAAGACACACAGTCCAAGGCAGAACTGGGACCAGAGACCCTGGTGCCCAACCCTGCAGTTCCTCTTCCTGCACCTGTCCTTGCTCCAAGAGATAATATGAGTAAAGGTCATGGCCATGGGATGGGGCGGGGGAGCAGGGTTAGACTTCCTCTCCCCGGGCCTCAGCCCTACCATCCAGGAGCCTGAACTGAGCCTCTTGAGCCTCGCCGGATGAGGCCAGGAGGAGCTGTCAGAGCCTTAATGTCTTCATTTGTAAAATAGGGTTTAAATGCCTGGTTCCCAGGGCCAGTATAAGGTTTAAGTGAGTTGCCCTTGGGACAGTTACCTGGCCTGGAGAGGGAGGAGCCGTGTTTCTGTTGGGTGTTGACCAACAAGAATCAGAAGGGAGTTAAAGATAAGGGGTCTGCCCTCAGGTAGCTGATGGTGCTGGGGGACCCGCAGAGTCCCAGTATTCCTAGGAATGTGACCTTGCACTTCCCACTTCCGTGCCTTGGCCTGTACTGCGCCTGCGTCACACCCCTCCTTGGAGGCCTCTGGGCTGACATGTCTCAACAGGGAGCTGGTCACGTTGTCCCAGCTGAGTCCTAGCGGAGCTCCTCTCTTTGACAGCGGTCATTGGTGTCACACAGGTGTCCCCTTTGAAGCTCCCGTTCAAAACAACCAGCCACCCATGGGCCCAGGAGGTGTGAGGAGGCCCAGTGGACCCCCCCACCGCTCTGGCTGGCACCGAGGGAGGGCAGGTCAGACCAGGCACGCAGGAAGCTAGGTGTTTACATTGCAAACAGAGGCTTTGGAGATTCAGCGTAGGGGAGGTGCAGACACCCAGGTGCCTGTCGGCTGTGTTTGCCCGGGTCCCCAGGGGTTCTCGCTGCCTCCCTCATGCCCCAGAGCTTGATTAGCTCCATTCGTCATCCCAGTTGTGGGGTCCGTGCTGTGTGGGGGTGGAGGGATGCGCTTACCCCCACGTTGTTGGGGGAGTAGCCTGTCTGTGCTCGCCCTCAGTGAGCTCGCCTCCTCCCAGCTCGGCAGCCTGGCCCCGGTGCGCAGGTGAGCACAAACAGTGCGCAGGTGAGCAGAAATGCAAGGCCGGCAGCTCCCTGCCCCCTACCCTCCCCAGCCTTGTCGGCCCCCACTTCCTGTCTCCTGTGCTCCTCCCCCCCCCCCACCCACGGTCAACACTCTGCCCCGGTGACTCATTTCTGTCCCTCATCCCTTCACCAAGCTGCCCTCATGCTTAGCCCTGGGCTCAAGCCAGCGGGTGAAGGCAAGGAGCCAGGCTCCTGCCCTTCGGCCCATCTCACGTCCCCTTGGATGTCTTGAGCCCCAGGACCTGGGGGCATGAAATCTCAGAATAAGCAGAAACCCACACTCCAGGAGGAGCTGGGACCCAGCCTCCCCCGAGAGCCCCCCAGGGCCCCAACGAACCAACAAACCCCAGGGCCCCGACAAACCAACAAACCAACAGACCCCCACCCCGCCCTCATATCTCATATGTCAAACGGGGCAGGTGACATGAGGCCCATGCCACGGATTGTAGAGAGAAATGCCCAAGATTGGGACCGAGAGGTGACAGTTCATAGTCCACAGTAAGTGCTCCGCCGAAACGCACTGTGCTTGCTGTCATCCATCCCCTGAGCCCTCCTGGGAAACTGCTTTGTAGAGTGTTATAGTCATGGGGCATAGTCATGGGCAGTGTGTACGGGGGTTACAGAGAAGGGTGGGCGTGGGGACAGAGGCCGGGCAAAGTGGGAGGAGCCCTGGGGAGGGGTCAGGCAGACATGGTTCCATCAGGCAAGAGCTGGGTGACCTTGCTCATGTCATTTAACCTTGCTAGACCTCTCTGCAAGGACTAAATGGGAAAAGGTGGATAAAGAGGTCTAGGGGACGCCTGCAAACAACAGGAGCTAAATGGTTGCCAGTCTTAGTAAGACTTCACTCCTTGAACTTGGAAAAGATGCTCACTCATTCACCTGCTTGTGCATTCTCTCTCACACACACCCCTCCACACATAGTCCCTCCACTGCTGGGGAAGACCAAGGTCCCATCAACAAGGCACTGCGAGGCCACATGCATCTGGATCCACTGAGCGGGAGGGGCCGGGACACACCTGCCCTGTGAGTCCCTGGAGAACCTGAATTCAGAGGCGAGGAGGGTGAGGTGCTCAAATCCTGAAAGAGAAAAGCCTGGGCTCCCAGGGGCACCCCACTGCCAGTGGCCAGGGGGTTAGCACAGTGGATGACCGAGACTACGTCTTCCCCTCTCTGGGCCTCGGTCTTCTTTATGTGCAATGGGCATAAGCCCCCTGACAGCCCAGGGGTGGTTATCAGGTTAAATACACGGGAATAAAATCCTGGCTCTCCGTGACAATATGGGGGCCCCTCACACCCACCCCCAGCGGCGTGCTGGTGAACCTTTAACAGTGGGTTCCCTAGGGGAAAAGCCCTGATTTGCAGCGTTTGCGATTTCCAGGGTATAAACTCTCCCACTATGGTCCATTTCAAGCTACCAGCCTACACGCTGAGCTGGGAACAGCTGTGTGCAGTAGCTCTTGGGAGCCGATGAGAGCCAGCTCCAATACCCCACAGCTCCCCCAGCCTCCCTTCTCCCCTCCCCCGACCCCCACCCCACCCTCCTACCACACAGGCCATGCGTCTGGCCCCCACACAGCCAGGCACGCTCCAGACTCAGGGCCTGTGTACTTATGATGTCCTCTGCCTGGAACACTCCTCTGGTTGTGGCATGGCTGACCAGGTCTCAGCTCAAATGTCACCTCCTCCAAGAAGCCTGCCCTGACCACCTCAGTAATACTGCCCCTCACCCACCCGCCTGCTGCTTTCTGTGATCTCAAGCAGTCTTATTTCCATCATGGCACTTGACTCGTAAATGGTGACACACGTTTATCTGTCATGTATATTTATCTGTCTCTTGCTTGTCTTGCCTACCCCAGTGTTTGTTCCAGTGGAACCCAGCCTTATCTCCTGGGTCACTGCTGGGGCCCTGTTGTTTACAGCACAGTGCCCAGCACATACAGGTGCCCAGACTCTATTAACAGAATGAATGAATGAATGTGCGTGTGCGTGTGTGCGTGGATCAATGAATGAATGCACGAATGGGCAAACAATGAGTGCCAGAACCTACCTGACCTGATCCTCGAGGCCTGCCTGGCCCCCTGCGCCCTCCCCCTCCCCCAGCTCCCAGCAGCAGCTCTAATTGGCGGAGGCCCCCTTGACAGCACCCCATTGTGGAACCTATAATTGCAGGCTCCTGCCTCTCTCCCCCACCCCGAGTCTCCCTCTTCAGCAGAAAGCAGACCCTGGCCCTATTGTGCTGCTCCTGCTGACACACGGATGACCTCACCGGGGCCTCCTGAGCTGGGGCCCAGGAGGGGAGAAGGGGTGGGGGTTGGCCAGGCCCAGGTTGGGAAAGTTTGGAGGCTGAGGTCTAGGACAAAGGGCCAGAGGGAGCGAAGCCCTTCCCGAGAGGGAGAGTTTCCAAGGGAAAGACAAGGGTGCTTTTCATTAGAGGGAAGATTGGGGGGTGTGGGGTGAGGGGATTAATCCACAAGAAAGGATCCCGAGGGAAGATTGGACTAGGAGGCCACGTGCCTGAGGGGGACTTTGGAGACACAGAAGACAGACAGATGGACATGGGCCTGAAACGGGCCCATCGTGCAGCGTTAGACCAGAGACTTCCTTACCCTGAGCCTGTATTCTCGTGTGTAAAATGGACAAATAATAATCGTGCCTTCCCCATGGAATTGTTCTGAGTCTATATTAGGTAACAGACGTCGGTGCCGTGCACACAGTAAGTGCTCAATAAATAGTCATTTCTCCCCGCCCTCTTGCCTAGACTTCACTCCTTACCCTCCAGTCTCCCAGACTCAACTGCCCACCCCAGGGCTGACCCCAGGAGCCCAGAGCATGGCAGGGCCCCCTCCCCCTGTGTCCCCTGGGCCCCGGGCACCAGCATGCCTCCTGCTCTGGGCTCAGGACCAGGGGGACTGAGGAGAACCTTCGTCCTCCAGGGTGAGCCCAGGGCAGGTCCACCTAGTCTCTGCACCTGAACCTCTGCCTTGGGCGCCTGGTTATTGCTCCAGCCCTGAGCACCACACCCCTGTCCCCCTACTGGAGGGTCCCTGAGGAGGGGTGCACCTGTCCTTGTCATCAGGTCCCTCTCTCGAGGGAGGGGAATAGTGCCTGGTCAACACCACTATTGGATCCAGGAAACAGCCTGCACACAACTCCGTGAGCCCCTCGTGCCAGGGATCCACATGGGGCTTGGTGGGGACACAGTGTGAGCCATGACGGACAACAGGACGCCTGGCCCAGCCTTCTGACCTCTTGTTTCTGAATCAAAACATTTTCAGAATTTCACTGACATTGCATAATTTTCAAGGGTAAGATTTTCCAGATTGAATCTCCTTACGTCAATTTAGTCTCTTGGCTGATCTTATCAAGTATGGCTAAACTTTTTCTAGTTTATTATTTTTATTTTCATTTCCCCTTTCCTGAGCTTATTTTCACAGGCATCAATATTTTGCCCTAAGGCATTTTCACTGAGGGTTTCGTCTTTCAGATGGTTTTTCCGCCACATCAACATCTCACTCATTGTGGCTTCTGCCACATTGACAATTCCTTTGGTGGCAGTTCTTCTGTGCCGAGGCCAGTGTTTCAAGTACAGATGTTGCAAACTCTAAATTTGGTTGAGAAGGTCTGATTCTTCTTTCAACCCCTAAATGAATAAGGTGTGGGAGTTTGATTTGGGGTGGGTGATTCCCCCAGTGAGATTTCTCCTGCGCTGAGTAAAAGACTCGAGGGTTGTGTTGACTCCTGGCCTCAAAGAGCCTTAGAGATCAGGGCACATGGTAGAATGGACACACCCCAGGAGTCTGAGTGCCCTGTGCCTGAAGGTGGCCCAGGACTAGAAAAACATCCAAGGGAAGTGACAACGACCCAGTCCGGTAGTACTACTAACAGCCCAGACCCTTTAAGGATGTGGGTTTGGGGGGGCGCCTGAGTGGCTCAGTCAATCATCCGACTTCAGTTCAGGTCATGGTCTCAGGGTCCTGGGATCGAGCCCCATGGCTGGCTCCCCACTCTGCGGGGAGTCTGCTTGTCCCTCTCCCTCTTCCTCTGCCCCTCCCCCTGCTCGTGCTCTCTGTTTCTTAAATAAATAAATAAAATCTTTAAAAAAAAAAAAAAAGAATGTGGGTTTGGGTCATCCCATAGGTAAGGAACCACAGCCAGCTGAGGTGCCAGCCCTCAGTACCCAAATGTGTGCCGCAGGGCCCTGAGTATTGCTGTGGTGGAGAACTTCCAAGAAGGCTCCCGCCAATTTCCTTGAGTGTGGGCAGGCCCTGTGACTTGATTCTAACCATGGGCTATGAAGGTGATGGATGTCACTTCTGTGATGAGGTTACACAAGATTATGACTTCTGTCGTGCTAGCAGCCTCCCTCCCTTGCTGGCTTTGAGGAGTGTGTTGCCGTGTTTTGAGCCGCCATCTTGGAGAGGCCCACATGGCGAGGAGCCAAAGGGCAGCTGCCAGCCAACAGTCAGCAAGGAATTGAATCCCACCAACACCCACGTGTGCTTGGAAGTAAATCCTTCCCTGGTCGAGCCTCCAGGTGAGACTGCAGACGTTGGGTCAACAACTTGATTTTAATCTGTGGGAGCCCCTGAAGCTAGGAGGCCCAGCTACACCCTACCCAGCCTCCTGACCCACAGAAACCGCAAGATCATAAATGCATGCTGTTTTCAGCCACTGATATGGTAATTAATTATGCAGTAACACACAACAAAGACACAAGGCAAACCTCAAAATGATAAGTAGTAATAGTAGGAAGATATAGTGATGTCATCGAGCACCTACCGTATGCCAAGCACCATTTTAAGTGCTTCACATGCATTGTCTTCACTTGTTCCCGACACTCGCCATAACCATCTGTGGTTACCACACATAGATGAAAAAAAAAAAAAAAAACAAGCTCAGAAAGACACACCAGAGCAAGGCCCAAATCCCGGAGCCTGGCTGTGTGCTAAGAATTGGCTGGAGAAAGAGGAGGTAGCCCAGGGGTGACCAGCCAGTTCCCGTTTTCCTCCCAGATCCGTCCCCTTTCCTCCCTGAGCACAGACACCCTTTGTCTTGTCACAAAAGTGATCATACGCACACAAATGCACCTGCACCATCATTCTGCAGACATAGTTCCCAGAAAGATAATATCAATTTTACCTGCACTTTTAATAAGCATTTAATTCCTTCAATTGTCTGGTGGTCCATTTGCAGGGGAAACTGAACTACCTGATCATTTCTCACTTCACCAGCCGTCCAGGAAATAGATTCAATTAGAAAAATCTATTGCTAATTTGAAAGCTCTGATTCTATAATGTCCTACAGGGAAGACATGTAAATTGCGTGTTATTTAACACCCTTTCATGGCAGGTGAGTTCCGTGGGGGGCAATTATCATCCGCTCTCCACTCTTCTTACAGATTCCTGACAAGGCGGGGAAGAGGGAGGAGGGAGAAGGAGGAGGAAGGAGAAGAGGAAAATATTTTGAAGGCTGGTCACTAAGTGGCTTTAGGAACCCCGGAATTGGAAGCGCCTGGGTGTGGGCGGCTGGTTTGGTGCCCACGTGCCTGCCCATCACTGGGCCACTGACTGTCAAAGAGGTCAGAGCCCCCAAGTCCTCTGCCCTTTCCCTCACCACTGTACCTGGAAAATTGTGGGGGAGGGGGAGGCAGTCAGAACACCCACCTCTGCACTCCAGCTTCTCCACCACCAGATGTATGGCCTGGAGCTGTCCCTTTGCCCCTCTGGCCCTGGTCCCCATTTGTAAAATGGGGAAATTGTAATACTCTCCGACTGAGCTTTTGGGAGCCCCAAACCCAATGTGGAGCATAAAATTAAAAGGGGGGGTGCTTTGCAAACTACAAAACGTTGTCCCCCGGCTTTGGGAGTCAGGCCCTGAACCTGCTTCCAACCCCCACAAACTGCCAAGAAGGTCTTTCTCTAGTCGAACCCAAATCTTTCTAAGGGGTTTTTCGAAATAAGACTATTTCTTCCCACACAGTTGTGGCTCTGTGCACACACCCCCACATGCATACATACCTACACACACACAGGTCTGGGTAGATAGATGCCTCTGGAAAAATGTTCAAGAAGCCAGGGCCCCAGGGGGCCTCTAGGTAGGGAGCTGGGAGGGAGGGGGACAGAGGGACCGAGTTTTTACTTTATGCCCTTTTGTACTGCTTGGATTTCTTCCGTCTCTTCCTTTTTCTCTCCCTCCTCCCCTCCTTCCCTCCTTCCTTGTGCACTCATTACCTATTCAAAAACATGACTTCATATATTTATACATCTGTTCATTGTTAACAGATGAAACGTGAGACCCAGGGATCCTCCCTCCTTCTGTCGACCAGAGCCCTGCTTTCTGACTTCCCCAGCCTCGTTTCTTCATTCAGGTCCCACGTGAGCGCCTTCCCCAGACAAACGCCAGGCCGGGCTCCGAGTAAGAGTCACTCCCGCTTGCAGCTGCCCCTGAGCTAGGCCTTGAAGGAGGAGTAAAAGTCCGCTGCGCCGTCAGGAAGCTGTGAGCAGACATACCCTGTGAGGAACACCCTGGGATGGGATGCCCAGCAGGGTGCCCACTGGCCTGCAGGCAGGGACGGGCGCCACCTGCCGGGCGCAGCGGAGACGCGCACCGGCTTTGGTCCTCGCGGACTGAGGCCGTGCTCAGGACTCTGCAGCCCCAGGCAGGTGTGTCCTGAGCCCCTGCGGGGGTGGGGAGAGGGGGCGCAGCATGCTCCTCTCCAGAAGCTTCTCTCAACAGCTGTTTCACGTGCCTTTCACAGATGTGACGTTTTTACATGTCAGAGGTGTGTCACTCTCTAGGTGTGTCAATCACCAAATGCGTGCCAAGGGCCAGCCCCCGTGCTAGGCACTAGTGACACGGTGACCAACAAGAGAACCACGGTCCCGGTGGGCCCTGCAGGCGGGAAGCTGTGCTCTTTTCCCATCTAAAGGGATGAGCAGGGGCACCCGGGTGCCTCAGTCGGTTAAGCGTCTGCCTTCGGCTCAGGTCATGATCTCCAGGTCCTGGGATCGAGTCCCACGTCCGGCTCCCTGCTCCGGGGGGAGCCTCCTTCTCCCTCTCCCTCTGCTGCTCCCCCTGCTTGTGCTCAATCTCTCTCTCTCTCTATCAAATAAATAATTTTTTTAAAACATAAAGGAATGAGCAGAAAGAACATGAAGTCCCCAAACACCGTCTGCCAGAGACTACCTTCTGCTCCCCCCCATCCCATTTTCACCGAATGAGCCCACCATCTTTCATGAGGGAAGAGGATCTTGCACTAAGATGTGGCAGTCACTGGGCCAGCTGGGACTTGCCATCTCCTCCCCAGCCTGTTGTTTCCCCTCCTGTCTAGTGAGAGGTCAGGCTGGACATTCTCAAGACCTAGGTTGACCTGAGTGTTAGAATCCTCTTCCCCCGCCTCGCTTCATCAGCACGTGCAGAGACGCACAGACGCCCATAGCAGTGCTGGGCGTCCTCAGTTTCCCCAAGGTGGCCCATCTTTGGGAGACCAAGGCCAAAATGACTTGGACCATGAAAGCAAACCAGGATGCAATAGCCAGGACAGCTCGGCCTCCCTTTGGGACAGTGATGCAAGCCCAGGCCACCAGCAGGGCTCTGAAGACCAGACCCCCAGGCCAAGCCCCTTCCCTCTCTGAGTTTTGGCCCCCACTGTTATCTGCAGACCCTCCTGGAGCGGGTATCCGAAGCCTCCTAGTGGGTAAGTTATGCACTTCTCTATAAACGTGGCGGAAGAAGGGGCAGGTTGGAACCCAGGTGCCCATCCTGGCTGGTCTTATAGCCAGCAGCCCCTGGGCAGGTCACCTAACTTGTCCCGTCTCATCTCTGGTGAAATGAGGGTGGTGGGCGCGCATGCCTCTCAGGCGGTGGGAGGGTCAGATCTCTACACAGAGGGCAGGGCACGTGGGCAAGGTTAGCACTCAGGGAGAGCCAACGCTGACCGGGAGAGCTGCCCAGGCCAGCCCGTGGCGGCCTCCCCAAATGCAGAGTGAGGCTGGACGGACAAGCGTCGACTGCACACACACCAATCACCCTGCACGGTACCGGGCACCTTGACATCCGGGTAACCCTCGCAAAACCCCTGCTTCTATCCCCATTTTTCAGGTGGGGACCAGGCCCGGAGAGCAGGAGTGACATTCCTAGCGTCACACTGTGCTGGGCTGCAGCTGGATTCAAGCGGGGCAGCTCTGGAATCAGCCTGGTCTAGGGGAATGTCAGCGTCCACTGGTCAGGGGAGCAGCCTGGACCCTGGGTCCCTGTGCAAAGTCCCACACCCCTTTATCCCCACCACAGCCGGCACCTCCGCACCGTGGCCACAGGGGGGCAGCAGCACCCCGGCCATCACGGGGCCTGCGGCGCTCAGCCCAGGACAGGGAGGCCAGCGGGAGGAAGGGAGTCTCGGGTGGTGGCAGGGCCAGGCACAGAGGGAGAAGTCGACAGTCTTGTTCAATCTACACAGAGTTTTTCAAAAATTATAATTGGCTGCCAGCATTTAAAAACCAGATTTCATACCCAAATTCAGATTTCTAGGCTTTTTTGGAAAACAAAAAAATCTGGCAACCCTGGGTGCCAAGCCTATCCGTCTGAAGTGACAAGCTGGGCTGGACAGCTCCGTCCCCTTTGGCACCACTGCCCCCCCCACACACACACACACTCATTCCTGTGGCCCTTGGGCTTCAGAAAGCTTTAGCGTTTGAGACCATCCCCAGCAGTGACGTCCTGTAAGGCAGCATTTCTCAACCTCACTAGTGACCTTTTGGGTCAGATCATTCTTTATTGTTTGAGGGCTGTCCCACGCATTGAAGGATGGTCAGCGGCACCCCCAAGTACATAAACACAGACTCTGGGACAGCAGGACAGGGGCCGTCTGACCCTCTGGTCCCTGGATCCCCCCAAGGGAAGTCGTGGGAAGGGTGCTCACGTTAGTCTGAAGCTTTCAAAAGGTCTCCTGGGCCTGGGGCGTGTGACCCCAGTGAGGCAGCCCAGGCTCCAGACATCACGCCGTCTGCCCGGCGTTTAGACAACACAGACCTTCCCCACCGTGGGGTCTGGCTGGGATGGCAGGACAATCAGCGAGCAATCCTTGACCCACGACTGTTCAAACTTTTCATTTTGTGGAGGAAGTGGAGGCCTGGCGTCACTGCCGCCACGATGAGCAGATTGGAGAAGGCTGCCGTGACTTGCCCGAGGTCACACGTCAGTGTGCGGTAGAAGCAGAGCCAAGACTGGGAGACCATATTGGTTCCTGACCCTCATTTCTAAAGTCCCGCGGCCGTTCAGAGGGAGCTGGGTTGCTTGCTGAGCTGGACCCACCAACAACCGTCTCCAGGATGTCCCACAGCCGATCACAGACGCAACCCATCCAAAGCCCCTTTCCTGCCTCCCCCCAACCCTGGCGAGTGGCCCCACTGCAGAGTCCGCAAGCCTGGAACTCAACTTTTCTGTGTCCCCCTAACCCCACACCCAGACTGTCACCATGCCCCATCAACTCTCCCCAGGCCCACCTTTTAGGATGACAAAAATTGGCTGGAGCCTTGTCTCACCGGCCACACCACTCCCGGCTGCGTCTCTGAGGTTGGGTCCCCATATCATCTTCGATCGAGCATTGGGTTGCACTCATGTGCTCCTGACAGTGCAGGAAAGACAGCTGAGCAGAGAAGGCTGCCTACTTAAAGAAAAAAAATCAGAGACAACTTCCTTCATGGGAGAGAAGGCGATTTCTAAGGGTTGGTGTGCAACCAACATGTGCTTCTATGATCCTTCTTACACTCAGCTCACATTGCCCTTCTTTGGCACCTGCCTGGTCATTATAGTCTTTGGAGCTTTGGCGATAGGAAGAAGACTCAGAGCGGGCGTGGACATCTAGGACCTGCTTACATTTTGGAGTCCATCCCACCAAAACACAGGGCTGCCTGTTCCTGCACTTGAAGTTGGCACCTTACAATGGAGAGTATTTGTTGTTTGGTCTAAACTCTTAGGAAGAACGGAAGTGTCTGGACCGTGGATTCAATGACCCTCCCGGTTCCCCGTTGCCCAGGATTGTATAGGTATGTGAGCTCCCACCTTCTCTGCCGGGGAATCTTTCAGAATCCCAGAGCTGTATCAACTTTAATGCCACCTCTCTTTGTTATCCATGGAGAGTGGGAGGCTGCATCTAGATTAAATCCTTTGATTCCATGCTCCTCCCGCAATGGGGCATCACTCATACTTAAAGCTCACATCTTATTTTGCCCCTTCTCCACTCCCTAGATCTAGCCCCAGTAGGGACGCCCGTCTGCATGCTTCCCTTTTATTTTTTCCTGAAAGGAATGAGGATGATCGGTTTATATTTGTTATTTTTCAATGTTTAAAATCGTGACTCTATTACACATACAAAAGAGTATACATATCTTTCAAAGCATAAGAATAAAATGCTCATCCACGTACTCAATGCCCAGATCAAGAAATAGAGCATTGCTCTCCCCCAAAGTTATTGCTACCCTGGATTTTGTTGTTTCCTTGCTTTTCTTTTTTTTTCCCTAAAGATTTTATTTATTTAAGGAAGAGAGTAGCGGGAGGGAGCAGAGGGAGAGGGACAAGCAGACTCTGCGCGCTCAGCGTGGAGTCCGACGGGGGGTTCAATCCCAGGACCCTGAGATCGTACCTGAGCTGAAATCAAGAGTAGGATGCTTAACTGACTGAGCCACCCAGGTGCCCCGCCTTGCTTTTCTTTTCAAGACTTACTACCTATGACGGTCTTGCCTGTTTTTAACTTTATATAAATGCAATATTCATACTGTACAGTATCGTGTATCATGGGATACTCCAAGCTATTGATCCGTTCCACTGTTGATGGACATTTTGGATAGCTTCAGTTCAGGGCGTTAGGAAAAACGCTGCTGTGAATATTCTTGTATGTGTCTCCTGGAACAGAGGTGCAAGGGTTTTCCTACGGTACACACCTAGGAGCAGAATTGTTGGATCACAGAGGATTTGTATCTTCGGCTTTTTGAGGTAATAATGCCAAGATGTCCTCCAAAGTGATTGTCCCAGTATTCGTGTGTGGGAAAGTTCTCATTATTCCAAATCTCTGCCAGTCCTTGGTTTTGTCACAGGTCTTAAATCTTGTCAAACTGGTGAGCATACAGCGATTTTCCTTAGGCTCTGATTTTCATTTGCCTAATTTCTAATGAAGTCAGTCTTCTTTTCATGTGTTTATAGGCCATCTGGGCTTCTACTTCTGTGAAATGCTTGTTTATTTTTTGACCATTTTTCTATCGGATTGTTTACTTTTTCTTATTGGTTCTTGGGAATTCTTGATCCATTCTGGATAATAACCCTTCGTTGGTTATACACGTTGCAGGCGTCTCCAACTCCGCGGCTTGTCTCTGTCATCTATTTATGGACTCTTGATTTTCAAAAAATCTTAATGTAGTTACATTTTATCAACTCCTCCTTTACCTTTCTACTCAAAGTCACAAAGATACTCTCCTTTACTGTCTTCTTATAGAACTTGTCTGCCATGTGTTAGTATAACACATCAGATCTGGTCTGGTGTGAGGAAAGGATCTATTTTTTCCATATGGATACCCAGTTGTCCTGTTGCTATTTCTTCAATGATCCGAAATACCAGCTCTGCCATAAGTCAAGTTTCCACGTATGGATGGCTTTGTTTCTGGGCTCTGTATTCAGTCTATTTGTCTATATAACAACACCTTAACTCTCTCAATTTTTATAACTTTATATTATAATATCCCATAGAGCAAGGCTTTCCCCTTGTTGTTCTTCTTCAGGAAAGTCTTGGCTATCCTTAGACTTTTTTTCTTCTACACATATTTTAAACTCAGCTATTCAATACTATAAAATTTTCTCTTGGGATAGTCATTGAAATTGCATTGAATCTGCACACATTGATTTGGGGAGAATTGAGTTTTTAAAATATTGAGTCTTCTTATCCAGGAACAGGGTGTATCTCTGTATTTGTGTAGGTTTTCTTTAAAATCTCACTATATAGTTTATAATTTTCTCTATAAGGAGTTCTCACATTCTTTGTTAGGTTAATTCTTAGGTACTTTATATTTTTGTTAGTTTTGCTAAATGGTACCCTTTCTAAATTATATTTTTAACTAATTGTTAATGACAGAAAAATATAATTGACTTTTTGCTTTTTTATATATTTAACAAAATTGCTAGACGCTTGATTCTAATAATTTATTGGGAGATTTTTTGGGCTTTTCTGTGTAGATGATTCTATTGTTTATTTATAGTATTAGTTTTATCTCTTTCTTCCCATCTTTATGCCTTTTATTCGTTTTTCTTGTATTCCAACCCTGGCTAGAACCTAAGCACAATGTTGAAAAGAAATGGCATCATTGATTTGTTTCTGATTTTAAAGTTGATACTTTTAAGATTTCATTATTATGTATGATAGCATCTCTATCCATCTATCTATCTCTATACATCTAAATAGATATGTTTCTCTTTATCAAGTTAAGGATATTCCTTGCAATTCCTGGCTTATATGAAATGTTTATAATGAATGTTGAATTGTATTGAACTTTCTCATCTAATGAGATGATCGTGTTTTTCCTTAAAACTGTTAATGAGACGAATTATGTTACATAATTCCTTAATAATTAGGCAACCTTGCATTCATAAGATAAACACAACTAATTATGATGTACTATATTTTTTCAATTATTATTGTTGAGTACGCTGTGCTGATATTTTTTTTTTTTAAGTTTTTATTTAAGTTCTAGTTAACATACAGCGTAATATTAGTTTCAGGCATGCAATAGAGTGATTCAGCACTTCCATACAACACCTGGTAACACCTGGTGCTCATCACAAATGCACTCCTTAATCCTCACCACCTGTTTACCCCTCCCCCACCCATCCACCTCCCCCCGCCCCCCCGTGGTAACCATCCGTTTGTTCTCTATAGCTAAGGGTCTGTATCTTGGTTCATTCTGCTAATATGTTAAAAGAATTTTTCGGTCTATGTTCATGAGTAAAATTAACCTGAAATTTTTCTTTAGTATACTGTCTTTACCTGATGATCAGGATAAAGTAAGTTGACTGACTACATTTCTCCACTCTGGGGTAGAAATTGAGGTAAGCTTGACATGATCTGTGCTTTGAATATTTAGCAGAATTCACCTATGAACCCATCTGGCACTGAAATTTTCTTTATAGGAAAGGAAGATTTTAACCTACTAATTTAATTTATTGAATAATTATAGGACGATTCAGGTTTTCTATTACTTCTTGAGTTAAGTTTGATACACTGTATTTTTCTAGGAATCTGACAGTTTCTTTAAGACTTCACATTTATGGCGTAAAAGTAATTGACAATATCCTTATGTTATCCATTTAATCTATGCTGAATCTATAATTATGTCCCTTCTTTCATGCCTAGTATTATCGATTTGTGCTCTTTTAATTAATCTTGTAAGAGATCTAATATTTTTAGTCTTCTCAAAGAATCATCTTTTGCTTCCAGTCTTTTTCTTCTCCCTGTTTGTTTTCTATTTCATTAATTTCTGTTTTTATCCTAATTACTTGATTCCTTTGGGTTTGACTGTTCCCACTCTAACTTTGTAAGTTGGATGCTCAATGCATTAATTTCGGGCATTTCTTATTTGCCAATACAAGCCTTTCGGGTTCTAAAGTCTCCTCTAAGTACTGCTTTGGTTACATCTCACAAGGCTTGACACAAATATTTTTGTTATTGGTCAGTACTAAGTATTTTCTAATTTTGGTTATGAGTTCTTTTTTGGCCTGTGAGTCTGTTTTAGGTGTCTGTTTTCAAGTTCCCAGAAGTCTGAGCTTTTTTAAGTTATCTTTTTGGTTGTCTGCTTCTGACTTTTTTGGATTGTGATCAGAGAATACAGTCCGTATACAAACTGTGCCGGATGCTGTGATCACTGCCCAGGTGCCCCCACGGGAGTGAAGGACTTACTCCCCCAGCTGCTGGGGAGCTCCCACAAGATGGCCCTTCACAGTCAGCCTTTGGAGGTTGCCTGGGCTGAAGAAATGGCCTTGCCCAACCAAGGCCATGCCTCACTCCAAGGGCAGCTGTGATGAGAAAACAGCCTGAGTTGCTACCCAGGCTTTTGACAGCGTGACAACCCTGCTCTCACCCAGAGTCTGGATGGATATTCAGAGAAAGACCGGGGCAGTCCCAGTTCTCACCTTGCTTCTCTTGGAGCATCTTTTAAAATGACCACTCAGAGCTGAGCCTTGGAAAACTAGTGACCTCTGCCCTAACCACCTTGTAGTTAATAGGGGCTTGCTACACTGTTTCTGTCTCCTGTTTGCTGTAGACCTGGGATGGAGGGCTGCCCTTCCCCAGCTCATTGCGCTCCCATTCTGAGATTAGTAAGTAACAAAACTTGTGACTCTACTTCCTTTGTGTGGGTGTACTGAAACTGCACCTTCAATCAGAACGACCCCAGGGTTTTCCCTGCCCCAGAGTGGGAGCTCAGATGCTATGGAAGCTACCTGCTGACCCCCGTGGGCAGCTAGTGCCTCTTCATTCAGCAGGTCATAAGCTACGTGTTCTTAATGCAACACACCAGCTCAGGGTTTTCCAACATGGCGACCTGCATCTAAGTCAGTGGGACCCTGACCCCAATGGAGGACCAGTCCGAAGGACCACCCCGCTGTGGAGCTCTCTACAGAGCTGGCTAAGGCTTCTGTTGGTGCTGCATTGCAGCTCAGCATCTCCTGCTACCCAGCCTGCTTCCTTCCCTGCCCCCAGCATTCCCACTGCTGCCAATCCCAGGACCGTTCCCCCACAAATTTCCTGCACCCCAATCTCCATGTCAGTTTCCGGGAGATCCAGTCTGCAGCCCTAATCTTTGAAATGTGTTGAGGTCAGCTATATGGTCCGGCATGTTTTCTAAATGTTCCATGCAAGCCTGAAAAGAATGTGTTTGGGATTCCATAATCTACATCTGTTTACATTAAACTTGCAATTGTGTTCTTCAAATTTTTCTGTATCTCCATTGAGATGGCCTAAAGATAACCCAGCATGAAGGTGGGTGTGTCCATACTTCTTATTCTTTCTGTTTCTTTTTGTATTTCTTGCAGCTATGATGGTAGTCTTACATAAATTAAGAACTGTTACAGCTTCCGGGTTAATTTGAATCTTCCATCATTATCTAATGACCATCTTACCTCTAATAAAATGCTTTTCTCTCTAAAAGTCTACTTTCACCTTTTTCCCAAAGATTTTATTTATTTATTTATTTATTTATTTATTTATTTATTTATGAGACAGAGAGAAGGAGAAGCACACTCTGCACTGAGCTCAGACCCAAATGCGGGACTCGATCCCACAACCCTGAGATCATGACCTGAGCCGAAATCAAGAGCTGGATGCTCAACCGACTGAGCCACCAGACACCCAAGTCTACTTTTATCTTGAATGAATACAGCCATAGCAACTTTCTTTGAGTTAGTATTTGCTTAGGATATTTCTGCACTTGGACCTTCAACAGCTCTGGGTCCTTGAGATTGAGACATGTCTCTTATAAACAGAACATAACCTAGATTTTACAAACCCAGTCTGACAATCATTTCTTAACTGAAGAGTTTAGTCCTTCAATGTGTATTACTGATAATTTAAATCTAGGCCAATTTCTATGCTTTCATAATGTATTTTCTATTCATTCTAACATTCCCTGCCCCCAGCCCCTTTCCTCTCCTTCTTTCAACCATTTGCGATTTTTTATCTTCTTTTTCTTATGTTCATTTTTCTTTCTGTTTAGAAATTATACATCCAATGATTAGTTTTTTGTGCTTCTCCTAGCTATTTTAACACTGAGCAGTTAACTAACAAAGTCTAAATTTAATCAGTATAGTTGCCCTCCTCCCAAATAATGGAAGGGGTTTGAAAACTTTATTTTTGACCACTTCCTCCAAAATTATATGGTGTCGTCCAGTATTTTAGTACTAGCCTGTTTTTTCTTCCCATAAATTAGACATTATTATTGTGGAGTCATACCTTCCATATTTTTCTTAGTTTTCCTCCAAATATTTGCCAATATCTTTGCCTGTTTTTCCTTATGTATTTGGCCTTTCCTCTGTAATAATTTTTATTCTGCCTGGAGTACATTACATTTAGAATTTTCTCTTGGAAGGATCCTTCAGTGGTAAAATCTCACAGTTCTTACTTGTCTGAATATGTCTTTATTGTACTCTTATTCCCGAAGGACTGTATAGAGCTCTAACTTGACAGCTAACTTTTTTCTCAGCACATTGAAGATACAATTCCACTGTCTCCTGGGTTCCATTGATGAGAGAAATCAGCTGTAAATCTAATTATTGATCCTTTCAAGAGAATCTTGTTTTCTCTGATGCTTTTAACATCTTCCCTTTTTTCCTTGAAATGCCACAATTTCACTGTTGTATGTCTACCTATGAATTTCTCTTTATTTACCTTACTTGGAATTCAGTGGACTTCTGGATCTGAGGTTTGGTATCTACATCATTTCTACCAAGTTATCAGGCATTATCTCCATGTCCTGCCTGTTCCCCTATTGTACTATCCCTTCTAGAACTCTGAAGAGATGTACATCAGGCCCTCTCTAGTCTTCTGGGTAGTCCCCTTGGCTCTACTAGTTTACTAATCCTCTTTTTGGCTCTATCTCATCTGCTGTTCAATCTGTCCGTTGAGTTTCAAATTCCAAGCATTCTATTTCTCATCTCTGTAAGTTTTCTTTGGTTCTTTTTCCAAATCTGGCTATTCATTACAGTCTCTTATTCCTGGCTCATATTTTCAAACTTCTCTTTTATTTCTTTAAGAACACAAAAATAGTTCTTATAAATTTGTTTGTAGTTTGCACATGATAATTTCAAATCTAAAGGCTTTAAGGCTCTATTTCTACTGTCTCTTGTTTCTGCTGTTTTTTTTCCATCACCTAGGGAAGTCTACTATCGTTCACTGTGAGCTGTTCCTTTTCTTTGGAGCTTTATTTGTGGATATTCTCCAAGGTTGACTTGTAGTTGAATTCCTCAAGAGAGATTTAGGGCCCATTTCCACCAGTTGACTGGAGGCCCCACCAGGCAGGGCCACTTTAAATGAAATTCTCTGCTTGGTTTGTTTGAACCACACAAGTAGCGTGAACTCAAACTGAAAATCATGGGAGGGCCAGTTTGTGATTCTCAAGAGAGCTATTTTTTCTCTCAACCCAAGGTCAAGGTCAGAAGAGGCAGTTTTCTTTCCTGTTCTGTTCTGCAGGATGAGGTTTACTTGTACATTCTTTCCTATGTTCTGGATGTGGCCCTTCTGGACTCCAGCTCTCTAAGGGTCTCCTAGTGGATCCTCCTCTTGGGTGTTGCCTGGTGTTTACCTCCTGTTCTTTGCATCTCACACGGCCGCAGAGACAGGAGGTAAAGGCTCCCAGCCTCACTTCATTTTGGAGATTTATCATTTACTTATTTTCATATCAACTCAGCAGTGTTTTTAAAAAAAGAAAAAAAGTTAAAAAATATTTTGGGGTGCCTGGGTGGCTCAGTCGGTTAGGCGTCTGCCTTCAGCCCAGGTCATGATCTCAGGGTCCTGGGATCGAGCCCCACGTTGGTCTCCCTGCTCAATGGGGAGCCTGCTTCTCCCTCTCCCTCTGCCCCTCCCGCCCTCCACTTGTGCTCTCTCTCTCTCTCTTTCAAATAAATAAATAAAATCTTTTAAAAAGTATTTCATCCAGCATGTTAATTATCATCAGAGGAGTTATAAAATGTATCTAATCTGGCAGAGGGCCGGAAACAGACGTTCTCTCTGAGAACTTTCCAGAACTAGCCTTTAGTCTGTTCTTCCCTTTTAACACACACAACGGCACACTGTAATTACCGGTGGGTTTGTGGTTGTTGTGTTCCACACAAGCCCATGGGCTCCTCAAGGGCCAGGAAGAAGGGAAGCTCAGAAGTTCTCCATCCTGCTGTGGACACGAACCAGTGTAGGCTCCTGAGAAATGTGTGCAGATAATTGGACAATGAGTGAATGCATCCTTGTTATGACATCTAACCTGCTCCGGCCGCACAATTACAACCAGCACCCTAGGCCTGTCTTATAGTCTCCTGGTGTGCTGGGAGAAAGGATGGCGTTTGTGCGGGCCATCGGCACGTGACTCACTGCTAATCACAGCTCCACCTTGGTCCCGAGGCCCACAGTTCAAGCAGGATATGGTCACAGAAAGCTTCAAAACTGACCAGCAAAATAACAAGTTTAATGCCACAAAATGAAAATACTTCTTGCCAGTTGGAATCACACCAGACAAATTTGGGGCCTGTGGACGGCAACAGCCCTAACCAGAAGGCTCGGCTGATGGGCGTCAAGAGCCTGGCAGGGAGTAAGCTGGACTGTCTGATGTGCTCATCTTTCTTAAAATGGAACTAATCCTGGTACCTAAATATACACAGGTCTTTCAAAACCTTGCTCCTTCTCCCACCTACCTTCACACTTCTGACTCAAGGGGGAAAAATAACCCACCAGCAATTCATCTTCTTCAGGGGCTGTTGGCAAGCTTCTATATTTTTTTCACAGTTGAGTTATTTCTGATCTTGGTCCTGGCAAAAAGAAATATGGAGCAAGAGTGGCTGGGAGACGTTTGGAAGCTGTGCCAAGCCAAACAGTGTCTAAAAGTCTGCCTCAGATCCACCAACCTTGTGAAAGTGTATTTTAACTTTACAAAAAACACCTTCAAACACTTGTGATCTAAAACCAGTGAAAATGAGGGTCAGAAAGGAAATTCTCCCGAGTTATAATCTGAGGTGGCCTCTAGGTCCCCAAACCTGTGTTCTCAGGGCTTATGAGGAGTCACAAGACACTGGCGCTAAGCGTTCCCCAAAGCCCCCTGTGACAGCGAAACTCAGAGGAGAGAGGCAAGCTAGTGAGTCAGATAAAACTGCGTCTGAGGCCTTCCCCACCTCTGCCCAGCTCTCCGACCTGGGCCGCTAGTTCACCCGGAGTCTCCACTTTCTGAACATAAAACAGAAGTGATGCCAATAAACCTACCCTGTAAGGTTGTTCTAACAATCAAATAAAATTATACGTGTCATTATACATAATCATAGTGTTTAGCAAGTTCCTAGAGCATACTAAGTGTTTCTTGTATGATAGAACCTGCATTTTTTTTAAAGATTTCATTTTTAAGTAATCCCCCCCCCCCACGTGGGGCTTGAACTCTCGACCCTGAGATCAAGAGTCGTACGCTCCACCAGCTAACCAGCCAGGCGCCCCTCAGAAACTGCATTTTTTTGTTGTTGCATCAATACTTACCAGATGATGATGCTGATGATGATGGAGGAGGAGAAGAAATTGAATGTGAGAAAGAGACATGATTAAAGTCATTTAAAAAAAAAAAAAAGCAGCAATAGAAGCAGAATTACAGCCCAGCTCTCCTGACCTCCAATCCTGGATTCCCTCACTATTGCTCGTTTCTAATGCTGTGGTCCTACCTTCAGTCCTACCATTAACTAAACCTCCAAAGTGGTTTGATGCTCACTCAGTGCTCACATACATACCTTCTTGCTTCTCCTTCATATCAACTTCATGAGGTAGTCTAGGTATACCCATTTTGCTAATGGAGAAACTGAGGCACAGAGAAATAAGATGACTTGTCTGATTCCAGCAAGTCAGTAGTAGAACTGGGATTTGAACTCAGATCTCCTGGCTTGAGATCTCACAGGGAAGCCAACCTCATTTTTCTCTTCTAAAACATTAAACTATTATGTACTGAGGCTAGGTCCTGTGCTCACCCAGGCATCTGGAAATGAACTGGACCCACTCCTTATCCTGAGCAAACTATTGGGCAAATGGACCAGACAGACATTTAAAGAAATAACAGGGGCTTTCAGTAGAGGTAACAAATCCAACAATCCCTACATCTACTTTTTCTCTCCCAAACCCCTACGAAAGAATGGGAAAAGGACTTATCCAAACAGTGGTGAGAAAAATTAAGGCCAACTGGACTTAATCACAAATCCCCAAAAGCCTTGGGGACAGACTGTACCAGGAGGTGAATGGGGCTTGCCTAAAATGAGGAGGAGGATTGACTGGTCATCCACCCAAGGAATAGTTAAAAACCCAGCACCTTCTCCCCAACCCCAGGTAGCCAAGGGGCAAGCCTGGAGGGTAAGACAGAGTCCCTCTGGACAGGTGTATTTGGGATATTGAGAATCCTAGGATTTCCCCACCCATGTCCTAGAACACCAGCTGCCTGGCCTTCACCCTCTAGACAAGAGACTAGAAGAGTTTGACCAGCCCAAGGGGGAAAGATCTTCAGATATAGATGTATTTAAACATTTTCCAAACTAAACATCCCAGCCAAATGACTCAGAGAAGCTCACATCACCGGGCCCCATGCACACACTGAGGAAGACCAATCAGCTCTCAGTTCCTGTGGGCACACAACCAAAGATGAGCAGACACGGGAGGAAAAGCAAGGCACAGAGCCGTAAAGACCAATGAACAATAATCAGAGAAAAGCAACTCGGGAGAAATAGAGACTCTCCAAGGGGAGGATAACTTGAAAAACAAAAAAAAGCTACCAGTGACATTCTTTTTTTTTTTTTTTAATTTTTTTATTGTTATGTTAATCCCCATACATTACATCATTAGTTTTAGATATAGTGTTCCATGATTCATTGTTTGTGCATAACACCCAGTGCTCCGTGCAGAACGTGCCCTCCTCAATACCCATCACCAGGCTAACCCATCCTCCCAACCCCCTCCCCTCTAGAACCCTCAGTTTGTTTTTCAGAGTCCATTGTCTCTCATGGTTCTTCTCCCCCTCCGATTTCCCCCCCTTCATTCTTCCCCTCCTACTAC
>NW_022589722.1:29088593-29092184 GCF_004348235.1 Phoca vitulina | reverse complement strand
GATGGACATCTTGGCTCTTTCCACAGTTTGGCTATTGTGGACATTGCTGCTATAAACATCGGGGTGCACGTAGCCTTTCGGGTCCCTACTTTTGTATCTTTGGGGTAAATACCCAGTAGTGCAATGGCTGGATCATATGCTACCAGTGACATTCTTAGAGAAAGAAGATACAATAGCCGTGAAAAAGAACAGGGCACTACCAAAAAGTGAACATCCTGAGAATTTAAACAGAGCTCTTGGTGACTTGGGGTGAGCATAACCTAATGTACAGACTCGTCGAATCACCATGTTGTATACCTGAAACTCACGTAACATTGAACACAGTACTTCAATAAAAAGATAAATAAAAAGAGTGCCTAAATTTAAAAATAGTAGAGATGTAAGCACTTGGTAGAAGAGTTGGATTAGAAATTCGAAGGAATTTTCCAGCAAGTAGAGGAAAAGGACAGGGATGGAAATAGGAGGTGGGATGGCTAATTTTACGTCAACTTGCCTGGATCACAGGCTAAACATGATTTCTGCGTCTGTGAGGATGTTTCCAGATAAGATTTGCATGGGAATCCGTAGCCTGAATAGAGCAGATTACCCTCCCCAATGTGGGTGGGTCTCCCCACTCTGTTGAGGGCCTGAATGGAGCAGAAAGATGCAGGAACGGTGAGGGCACTTTCTCTGGCTGACTGCTTGCACTGAGACAAGGACCTCCTGCCCTCAGACTAGAACTTAACCCGTCAGCCTCTGGAACTACAGTACTGGTTTCCGTGGATCTCCAGCGAGAAGACAGCAGGCTGTGGGACTTCTCAGCCTCCATAATTTTGTGAGTAAAGATAGATTAGATAGATAGGGAACCAATAAGATATAGATAGATAGGCTCTCTTTCTCTGGAGAATCCAGACTAATATCACAGGAGGGAAAAAAAAAAATGGAGCAAGAGGTATGACATCCAATTAAAATAAGTTCCAGAAAGACAGACCAGAGAAGATGGAGGGAAGGGATTCATCAACAATTTGGGAAACTTTTCAAAACAAAAGAACCTAAATTTATAGATTGCAAGGACCCATCAAGGACCCCTCTGGGCAAAGCATGAAAACAAACCCATGCCAAGGCACATCATCATGAAAACTTGAGACGCTGGGGCAAAGGTCCTTTTCCTCTCCCACAAGCTTCCAGGGAGAGGAAAAGGGCCACCTTTGAGGGTCAGGAATAGCCTTGGACTTCTTCACAACACAGGCTTCCAGCAGACACAGGATCACTGCCTGCAAAGTGCTGAGCGGTAAGTATTCCCAAGCTAGCTTTCTTTCCCTAGGCAAGCTATCAATCCCATGTGAGGACGGAATGAAGATATTTTTAGTATGTGGGGTCTTGAGACATTTACAGTTGATCCTCATTATTCATAGATTCCTTATTTGCAAATTTACTCACCTACTCACTAAAAATTGTAACCTCAAAATCGATCCTTACAGTGCATCGATGGTCATTTGCAGACATGTACAGAGTGGCAAAAAAAAGAGCAACCTCCGGTGACTCTCTGTCTCAGTCCTCAGACCATAGGCAAGTGTCCCTTTGCAGTCTGTTTAATGCTGCATGTTTCACATTTGGGGGCTTTTTGTTGGTGATCTTTCTATTTAAAATGGTCCCAAGCATAGTGCTAAAAAGCTGTCCAGTGTTCCCAAGCACAGGAAGTTAGCGACATGCCTTATAGGGAAAATGGGTGTGTTACACATGCTTCATTCCCAGATGGCTTGTAGCGCTGCTGGCCATGAGTTCAAGGTTAATGAATTGCAACATATATTGGCCAAGTGGTCTTCAAATAGAAAGTACACATAAAACAAGGTTAGTCATTGATCAGTGGATGAAAATGCTGTGACCACAGACATGTAGGACCCTGACCCTGTATTTCCCCCAGGAGTGTTGGCTCCCTATTGGCTGAGTCAATTGGCTGGTGGCTTTATAGAACATAACTACTCCGAAAAAGGAGAATCGACGGTACTTCCCTTATACTCTTCCTCAGAAGATTACTTGGGGAGATACTTCCCCAGAATGAGGGGGTAAATCAAGAAAGATAAAAGTATGGGATATAGGAAATAGTTAAAGGCAAGGGGATGACCTTGCTGCTGGGGGAAGGAGACCCCAGGACAACAGCCGGGCCCAGGACTGGGGAGCCGCAGGAGAGGAGAGGGCCTGGAGCATCCGAAAAGTCCTGCGAGGAAAGTTCAAGACTGAATTAACGACACAGAAAACCAAGCAAAGGAGAAACAAGATAATTATTAGCTGGGGCAGAGGAACCACTGTGCAGAGAAGGTTGTCACAGATACAGACTTTTCCTCTTAACACTGTGAAGCCCCTTGTCTATCAGACCCTATTTGAATGAAGCAAGCATTTTACGTGAATTAACTCCTGGAAAGCTCCAGCCCAGAAAGGCGGGGTGCACGGCGGTCAACCCAGAGTTTAAGTAACTTGTCTAAGATCCCCCAGCTAGTAAGTGGCGGACACAGGCGAGCAGGACTCTGAGACTCTGTGGACAGGTGCACGGGAAGGTGTGTGCGATGAGGGGTGAGGCAGGGAACAGCAAAATCCTCGCCTTCCAGAGGGAGAAGCCAGCCGCTAAGGCTGACGGCTACAAAAATCAACCTGCAGCCCCAGAGATACGGAGGTGAACACCGAAATAATTAAAGGAGGTGAAACAGTTGCCTCTGGGAGGGCATATGGGAGAGTGGGGGGACAGAGGCAGGAAACTTGTTTTTCTTAGCAAACCTTGTAGAACGACCTGCCTGTATAAGTTTGATCAAAATAAAAGCTAAAAATAAAGAAGAGAAATAAACAACGTCTCCCTGATCCTAGACGGAGCGGCCCTCCGGGGCGGGGTCCGGGGCGGGGTCTGGGGCGGGGCCTGGGGAGGGAATTGTCCCTTTATTTCTCCTTTCCCCTGTGACTCTGCCGGTGACCGGGTAGCCGCCCCTCTGGCCCTCCAGCATCATCAGGACCATTTCCCCCCATGCGTTAATGGCCCCAGATTGGATGAAGATCCTGGCAGGGAATGGCCTGCTGAGACCCCCCATCTGCATCGACCTTCCAGCTCATTCAGGGGCTGCTGGTCAATTGCTAATATATCGATGTCAGTTGCTAATGAGGAATCCTCCCAGGGATGCTAGGCCTGGCCCCTCATCTCAGAACCCAGATCCCTAAGCCCTGCTGCCAAGGGCTGTCACCACACACGCTAATGACGCGGGCATAGGCTGATATCAGCTCCGGGCCCTCACGAGACCCTCCCAGCACCTGAGGTCACAGAGACAAAGTCGAATCCATCCGGGTACTGCCGCAGGCACGAGGGGACCTCATCCCATCTCGCGCCCCCACTCCAGCCCAGATGGGGCTCCCTGCCCGCTTCTCTGACGCCCCACACTGACTCACAGCTGTGGGTGGCAGCTTTTACTGAAGACTCCCAGGTGACAGGCCCCTGATCATTTGAGGCTGAGGATCGGATGCAGGCTGCACGCGCATCCCCACTCTCTTCCTCTTCGTGTCAAACTCAACAACCAAAGATGCTGCTGACCAGACAAGTCCTTTCCGGGGGGGGGGGGGGGGGGGGGGGGG